>NC_092233.1:49682122-49857122 GCF_036320965.1 Panulirus ornatus
ATTATTATTATCAATTTTTTTTATTATATTATTATTATTATTATTATTATTATTATTATTATATTATTATTATTATTATTATTATTATTATTATTATTATTTCATTTTTTATTATATTATTATTATTATTATTATTATTATTATTATTATTATTATTATTATTTTTTATATTATTATTGTTATTATTATTATTATTATTATTGATTATTATTATTATTATTATTATTATTATTATTATTATTATTATTATTATTATTATTATTATTATTATTATTATTATTATTATCATTATTATTATTATTATTATTATTATTATCATTTATATTATCATTATTATCATTATTATTATTATTATATTATTATTATTATTATTATTATCATTATTATTATTATATATTATTATTATTATCATTATTATTATATTATTATTATTATTATTATTATTTTTAAATTATTATATTATTATTATTATATATTATAATTTATTATTTTATATATTATTATTATCATTATCATTATTATTATTATTATTATTATTATTATTATTATTATTATTATTATTATTATTATTATTATTATTATTATTATTATTATTATTATTATTATTATTATTATTATTATTATTATTATTATTATTATTATTATTATTATTATTATTATTATTATTATTATCATTATTATTATTATTATTATTATTATTATTATTATCATTATTATTATTATTATTATTATTATTATTATTGTCATTATCATAATTATCATTATCATTATTATTATCATTATTATTATTATTATTATTATTATTATTATTATTATTATTATTATCATTATTATTATCATTATTATTATCATTATCATTGTTATTATCATTATTATCATTATTATAATTATTATCATTATTATTATCATCATTATTAATATGATTATCATCATCATCATTATTATTGTTATTATCATCATTCATTATTCATTTGTATATTACACTTTATCGCTGTCTCCCGCGTTAGCGAGGTAGCGCAAGGAAACAGACGAAAGAATGGCCCAAACCCACCCACATACACATGTATATACATACACGTCCGCACATGCACATATACATACCTTCACATTTCTACGTATACATATATATACATACACAGACATATACATGTATACGCATGTACATACTAAATACTTGCTGCCTTTATTCATTCTCGTCGCCACGCAGCCACACATGAAATGACATCTCCTACCCCCGCTCCCGCGCAAGGTGGCGCTAAGAAAAGACAACAAAGGCCACTTTCGTCCACACTCAGTCTCTAGCTGTCATGTGTAATGCTCCAAAACCACAGCTCCCTTATCTGCCGCTTTGTCATCTAACACATTCAACAAACCTTCAAAGTACTCACTCCATCTCCTTTCCACATCACCACTTCTTGTTATTACCTCCCCATTAGCCCCCTTCACCGATGTTCCCATTTATTCTCTTGTCTTACGCACTTTATTTACCTCCCTGTAAAACATCTTGTTATTCTCCCTAAAATTTAATGATACACTCTCACCCCAACTCTCATTTGTCCTCTTTTTCAATTCTTGCACCTTTCTCTTTACCTCCCGGCTTTTTCTTTTATACATCTTCCAGTCATTTGCACTAATCCCCTTCAAAAATCGTCCAAATGTCTCTCTCTTTACTTTCACTAACAATCTTACTTCTTCATCTCACCACTCACTACCCTTTCTAATCTGGCCACCCCCTACGCTTCTCATGCCACAAGCATCTTTTGCGCAAGCTATCACTGCCTCCCTAAATACATCCCATTCCTCCCCCACTCCCCTTACGTCCTTTGCTCTCATCTTTTTCCATTCTGCACTTAGTCTCTCCTGGTACTTCCTCACACAAGTCTCCTTCCCAAGCTCACCTACTCTCACCACTCTCTTCACCCCAACATTCTCTCTTCTTTTCTGGAAACCTCTACAATTATTCATTTTCGCCTCCACAAGATAATGATCAGAAATCCCTACAGTTGCACCTCTCAGCACATTAACATCCAAAAGTCTCTCTTTCGCGCGCCTATCAGTTAACACGTAATCTGATAACACTCTCTGGCCATCTCTCTTACTTACATGCGTATACTTATGCATATCTCTTTTTAAGCCACGTATTCCCAATCACCAGTCTTTTTTCAGCACACAAATCTGCAAGCCCTTCACCATTTCCATTTACAACACTGAACACCCCATGTACACCAATCATTCCCTCAACTGCCACATTACTCGCCTTTGCATTCAAATTACCTGTCACTATAACCCGGTCTGGTGCATCAAAACTGCTAACACGCTCACTCAGCTGCTCCCAAAACACTTGCCTTTCATGATCTTTCTTCTCATGCCTATCTCTCTCCATCCACTTTATTATCAGTATCATTACTACTGTCATTATCATTATTATCATCATTGTTATTATTATTATTATCATTACCATTTTTATTATCATTATTACTATAATTATTAGTATCATTATTATCATTATTATTATTATTATTATTATCATTATTATTATTATTATTATTATTATCATTATTATTATTATTATTATTATTATTATTATTATTATTATTATTATTATTATTATTATTATTATTATTATTATTATTATCATTATTATTATTATTATTATTATTATTATTACTAGTATTATTATCATTATTATCAATATCATTATTATTATCATTATCATTATTAGTTATCATTATTATCATAATTATCATTATCATTATTATTCTCATTATCATTATTATTATCATTATTATCATCATTGTTATTATTATCATTATTATTATTATTATTATTATTATTATTATTATTATTATTATTATTATTATCATTATTATTATCATCATCATTATTATTATTATTGTTATTATTATCATTATTATTATTATTATTATTATTATTATTATTATTATCATTATTATTATTGTTGTTGTTATTATTATTATTATTATTATTATTATTATTATTATTATTATTATTATTATTATTATTATTATTATCCTTATTATTATTATTATTATTATTGTTATTATCATTATTATTATTATCATTATTATTATTATTATTATTATTATTATTATTATTATTATTATTATCATCATCATCATTACCATCATTACTGTTATTATTATCATTATTGTTATTATCACTATTATCATTATCATTATCATTATCATCATTGAAACTGGTTACTGGTGGGCTAACAGCTCCACCGTCGTCCGCCACGTCTATTGACTATATTTTAAAGAGCTGACCAACTTACGTAGAAATCACTTACAAATAAGAAAAAAAATCACCATTGAAAATCTGGCTTGTATATTTCAAGGGACTTGTATACTTTTCATCTTTCTCTGGTGAACCTCCCGGGTGTCGGAAGCAAAGAAAGATAAATACTTCCAAAAGGAGCATCTGGTTACACGCTAGCTGGGGCTGTCAGACCAACCGTCCTACAAGAAATACATACCTGGTAAGCTTCTTCTTCGCTCGGATTAAGTTATTTCATCTTTGTATCTTCTTTGCGTCATAGATTCCATCTTTGCGTCATAGATTCCATCTTTGCGTCATAGATTCCATCTCTGCGCCATAGATTCTTCCTCCATCCTCTGCCGAACCATCACAAACAGTGTGTCTCATCTATCCTTGTCTTCTTCCTCACTCCTCTCTATATCATCACTGACGTTGTGTTTCATCTATCCTTGTCTTCCTCTGTCCTTTATTGAACCATCACAGATAGTGTGTGTGTGTGTGTGTGTGTGTGTGTGTGTGTCATCTATCTATTCGCCTACACTCAGTCTCTAGCTGTGATGTGTAATGCACCGAAACCACATCTCCCTTATCACATCCAGGTCCCACAGACCTTTCCAGGAAGACTACAAACTTATGCCTCTGTAGTTGGAACGCTTATCTTTATCCCCTTTGCCTTTGCACAATGGCACTACGCATGCATTCCGTCAATCCTCAGGCACCTCAGCATGACCCATACATACGTTGAATATCCTCACCAACTATTCAACAATACAATCGCCCCTTTCTTAATGAATTCAACTGCAATACCATTAAATTCGCCGCCTTGTCGGTTTTCGTCTTCCACAAGGCTTTCACCATCTCTACTCTCTTAACGAAATCATCCTCGATAACCCTCTCACTTTGCACACCACCCCGACCAAAACACCCTACATCTGGCACTCTATCATCAAACACATTCAACAAACCTTTAAAATATTCACTCTATCTTCTCCTCACTTCACAACCTTTTGTCGCTTTCCCCCTTGCCCCCTTCACCGATGTGCCAATTTGTTCCCTTGTCTTTTTACTTTGTCCCAAAGACAAAGATAGCAGGAAAACTTGGTAAAACCGCCTTGGAGACCCACCAGCAATGCCATCATTTTGAAGTCTCCGATGACGTCCCAGCTGTACTCATCATACTTCAAGGCGTCTAGCAAGGTCTTGACATTGTTGTATTCTTCTTTGAGGTGTACCGAGTGAGTCAGGGGAAGAGACGGGTACTTGTTCCCATTATGGAGCAGCCCGGCTTTGAGGTTCCTGGACGAGCTGTCAGTAAAGAGGCGCCACTCGTTCGGGTCACAGGCAATTTTGATTACCTCGGACAGACTGGTTACATTGTGGCAGAAGCAGAGCCTATCTTGACGGGTGAAGAAGCTACAGAGACCTAGATGATTCTTCCTCTGATCCGCGATTTGCATACTTTCATCCAACAAGCTCCATTGCTTGAGTCTAGACGTCAAAAGTTCGTCACAACTTTTTGAGGCCAAGATCTTTGATCAAGTCGTTGAGGTCTTTTTCACTGGAGTAGGTAGTATGGGTTTCTCTCCTCAGCTGTAAAATTGTGATCTGGATCTACAGCGTCTTCCTCCACCTCTGACTACTATTCATATTACTCGAAACTTTTAGAAAGTTGTATATCAGCTACTCATCACTGAATCTATCTGGAATGTTCTGAAAAATAACTAAATTTCAAAACATCACTCACTGTCCTGATCACAAAAGGAAAGTTTCAAGGGAATAATAGCCATTTTCTGTATTATTTAAACATAACTGATTAGAGGATGATACTTATTACACAAGAATGAAATATAAGTAAGAATTTACATAGTGTTATTATTAGTCCGGTTCTTTACAAATGAAAATATTTCATGTAGAGAAGTTTAGTCGGCAATCAAACAGTTGATGGTAATAAGCAAGGGAATCTTATTCATTGAAATAAATCATCATGCTTTTGTGAATATAGAAAATTTCATTATAAACTTAGTGATTTAGGAAGGTTGTGACACTGACGGTGTTGTTACATTTAGTCGCCTATGTAAATCACTGGATCCATCAACTATGCCTACAATGTACATTTATTCTTTCCTCTCAAGACATTGAATTGATTCAAATCATTGTGAAAATATAATTTTCAATGTTCTTGTGAAGTTTATTGTATAGCTCAAGAGGAGACTTGCCTCGTTTTCTTCCCTAGATACGCTTCTGTATTTACCACCACTACCAAGATGGCAAAAGAAACATAACTTACGATTGGTTGGTTGAACATGTACGGCCACAAACCTGCCAAAAACATTTGTGTAAATAATAGCATAAACAGTTGTCTTTGGATCACATATTACACATATGGGAGAACAGAGAAGCCGGTCATAGAGGGAAACTTATTATAGCAGCGATCGAGTTCCAGAAAGCCTCCTTATTTATTGTATTGATCTTTAAATATCGTTTGCTAAAACCACAGGAGTTTATAGGGGATTCAGAACTCTTTACAGTCTCCCGTTGATATGGGAAACACCCCTATACCAAATGTAATTTCTCCTATATATCTTAACCTTCCACATATACTATGGATCCGGGAAGGAAGTACTTTCTTGCGCAGGTAAACTTCATGGGACGTGGCAACGAGGAACACGACGGAGCTCTTTAAGCTGGATGACAACTTTGCATTACGTGAACAGACGACGGAGCCAACCAGAAAACAATACATTGGATCTCGTTTTCTATCGTAATGCAGAGGCAATGCATGACATCCTCCGTCATAAGTATACACCGTGCTCAGATCACAACTTCTTGCTTAGCCATCTTGTCTCTATCACTGATACGATCATGACCTTAGGACACTACTACTGACCTCCAGCAGATAATCTCCTTATGGACTATCAGGTCTGTTATCTCTCCTTCCCATGTACTGTCGTCCAACAGATAACCTCGTCATGGACTATTTACGTCAGTAAATTATCTAAATAGATGTGATGAAGTTCTGTAAAAAAAAAAAAAAAATTACTGGAGCGCAGAAGCAAAGCCAAATTAAACAAGACGTTGGTCAGAGGTACACATACGTATCTGGTGCTGGTAGTCTCAAAGATGACCACATCTCAAGCGTTCTTCATCAAAGACTTGAACCATTAAATCATGATGAGTGATTTCATACCCTATTTCTTGTCTGATTGGCTCATCCTATTGCAGAAAGGTTGTTGTAGTTATCTACAAACACCTTTAGTTACGATGAGAGTTTGAAAGTAAAAAAGAAAAATTGATGCATGCCTGTTCGCCTTTTCCCACAATAGCACCTAAAACAGACGAAGAAATATCACTCATTTACTCACATCTGGTCTGTAGCTGTTATGTGTAATGTACTAAAAACAGAGACTCGTCCCCCTCCACCCACCCTCCGTTAATCAACAGCCAGGTTGTGCAACATTTCCTTGGTTTCCCCTGCCAACTTCTTGTGCCTCAGTTCAGCCCTTTGATTGCACATGACTCCCTGTTTTCCACGTTGCACAAATTTTCAATAACCCACGCACGCCTCACAACCTCCTCCTGCACGTTCACTTCCCGATTACTCTCGTCACTCCTTCCTTCAGTCTCATCCAAGGTCTTCACCTCCCGCTGTACCTCTCACTTTTGACACATTTCCCCTGTTACTTAGTCTCTCCTCTCTCATCCTCTCCATTTAAAATCCAAACTATTTCAACACACCTGATCAGCTCTCTCAAATATACTTTGCTTGACCCGCACCTTTCTCTTTCAGTGTCATTTCTTACTCGATCGCCTCTCCCCACACCACAGAAATTCCTCATGCATTTCATGTTCAACACTGATGCTTCTTTCTTACTTTTGAATGTAAGCCCACAACTCACGTCCATATAGCATCATATACCAACTCACGTCCATATAGCATCATATACCCATTTTTTAATGTAAGCCCACAACTCACGTCCATATAGCATCATATACCCATTTTTGTCCTCAGAGACAGTGAACACTCGACACATCCCTCAACGCAGCCAGGCCCACACCCTGTGGTTCACTTTACTTCCGATAGTTCCGCCTTGTCAACTCGCAGGTACATGAAGATACCCTACTTCCATAGTGGTCCACATTGATCCGTCTCGTTCCCCTGGTAAAACTCATTACCTTACTTTCGTAATCACATCAATTCTCAACTTCCTCCTTACATACATACATACATACATACATACCCTCCCAAAACTCTAGCACTACGCTCTTAATGGTAACAAAGTAGTGGATGATTGGAAGAAGCTAATGATGAAAGTGAATGTCGAGAGTATACAACGTACGAGTTGTATAACTACAGCAAGGCAAGTTCCACGTGTGTGACAACTACCTCCCTCCCTGTACTGTACGAATAGGTTAACACAGACTCCAACAATATCTCTCATTTTGAGAAAGTCAGATATGGAAATTTTCAGTGATTTCTAAGTTGCTATTAGAATATATGCCTTAGTATGAGGAAAAATGAAGGTGTTGGTCATTCCAGTAGAAGTTTTATACAGTCGGGGTTACACAAGGCATCATTATAAAACATCTCTTACACCCAGCAGTGATGCACAAGTACATGTCATCAGGTGTATAAAAGGAAAAGCTATATTTGCACATCCATAAATGATCCCCTATAACCGTAAATCCATAAGGACCAGCTATACATCTGTTCTAGTGTCACGTACATGTCGTAGTATAGATGATTGGCCTCATTATGTAGTTACTCATAAGAACTATTGTCTAGGTGTCTTCACGCTGCATCATAACACCCGTATGTTTATAGGTGGTGTTTCTCCCACGTCACGCTTTACTTCCAAACTTTTGTGTATCTTTACCTAATCAAACTGACAAGGCGCTGGAAGATGGAATCATCCACTGCAGCGTTCTGAAAGGAGAGAGAGAAAAAAGATCACTGATATATTCATTATGGTCGAATCTTACCAATATCAATGCCAGTCAACTTGTTAAGCCTGCCAGCTACTATATGCATGTCCAGGAATATGTTGCTATTTCATGACGGCAAGACTATATATGTTCGGTATGGTACAGGTATATCCCAACACACCATATTAGTCCATAACCTCCTTGAAACACATTAGGGTTTACAGTCATCCCTGCATGATAACCTCCAACACGAACCCCTGTCTTCTCAGACACGTGCATTCTATTAATTAGCGTGCTCTTAACATGTCCTTTCCATATGCTCATATAATTCAAAATGTTCTTTTTTATCATATAATTCATTTCTTATATTATCATTATCATTATTATTTTGCTTTCTCGCTGTCTCCCGAATTTGCGAGGTAGCGCAAGGAAACAGACGAAAAAAATGACCCAACCCACCCCCATACACATGTATATACATACACGTCCACACACGCAAATATACATACCTATACATCTCAATGTACACATATATATACACACACAGACACATACATATACACCCATGCACACAATTCACACTGTCTGCCTTCATTCATTCCCATCGCCACCTCGCCGCACATGGAATACCATCCCCCTCCCCGCTCATGTGTGCGAGGTAGCGCTAGGAAAAGACAACAAAGGCCACATTCGTTCACACTCAGTCTCTAGCTGTCATGTAATAATGCACCGAAACCACAGCTCCCTTTCCACATCCAGGCCCCACACAACTTTCCATGGTTTACCCCAGACGCTTCACATGCCCTGATTCATCCACTGAAAGCACGTCAACCCCGGTATACCACATCGATCCAATTTACTCTATTCCTTGCCCGCCTTTCACCCTCCTGCATGTTCAGGCCCCGATCACTCAAAATCTTTTTCACTCCATCTTTCAACCTCCAATTTGGTCTCCCACTTCTCCTCGTTCCCTCCACCTCCGACACATATATCCTCTTGGTTAATCTTTCCTCACTCATTCTCTCCATGTGCCCAAACCATTTCAAAACACCCTCTTCTGCTCTCTCAACCACGATCTTTTTAATTCCACACATCTCTCTTACCCTTACATTACTTACTCGATCAAAGCACCTCACACCACACATTGTCCTCAAACATCTCATTTCCAGCACATCCACCCTCCTGCGCACAACTCTATCCATAGCCCACGCCTCGCAACCATACAACATTGTTGGAACCACTATTCCTTCAAACATACCCATTTTTGCTTTCCGAGATAATGTTCTCGACTTCCAAACATTTTTTAAGGCTCCCAGAATTTTCGCCCCCTCCCCCACCCTATGATTCACTTCCGCTTCCATGGTTCCATCCGCTGCCAGATCCACTCCCAGATATCTAAAATACTTTACTTCCTCCAGTTTTTCTCCATTCAAACTTACCTCCCAATTGACTTGACCCTCAACCCTACTGTACCTAATAACCTTGCTCTTATTCACATTTACTCTTAGCTTTCTTCTTTCACACACTTTACCGAACTCAGTCAACAGCTTCTGCAGTTTCTCACATGAATCAGCCACCAGCGCTGTATCATCAGCGAACAACAACTGACTCACTTCCCAAGCTCTCTCATCCCCAACAGACTTCATACTTGCCCCTCTTTCCAAAACTCTTGCATTCACCTCCCTAACAACCCCATCCATAAACAAATTAAACAACCAAGGAGACATCACACACCCCTGCCGCAAACCTACATTCACTGAGAACCAATCACTTTCCTCTCTTCCTACACGTACACATGCCTTACATCCTCGATAAAAACTTTTCACTGCTTCTAACAACTTGCCTCCCACACCATATATTCTTAATACCTTCCACAGAGCATCTCTATCAACTCTATCACATGCCTTCTCCAGATCCATAAATGCTACATTCAAATCCATTTGCTTTTCTAAGTATTTCTCACATACATTTTTCAAAGCAAACACCTGATCCACACATTCTCTCCCACTTCTGAAACCACACTGCTCCTCCCCAATCTGATGCTCTGTACATGCCTTCACCCTCTCAATCAATATCCTCCC
Source organism: Panulirus ornatus (assembly GCF_036320965.1). NCBI lineage: Eukaryota > Metazoa > Arthropoda > Malacostraca > Decapoda > Palinuridae > Panulirus > Panulirus ornatus. Next base: position 49,692,406 of record NC_092233.1, read on the forward strand.
ATATAATTTACCAGGAATACTCAACAAACTTATACCTCTGTAATTTGAGCACTCACTCTTATCACCTTTGTCTTTGTACAATGGCACTATGCATGCATTCCGCCAATCCTCAGGCACCTCACCATGAGTCATACATACATTAAATAACCTTACTAACCAGTCAACAATACAGTCACCCCCCCTTTTTAATATATATATATATATATATATATATATATATATATATATATATATATATATATATATATATATATATATATATATATATATATATATATATATATATATATATATAATTCGGATAAAAGTGACTGCTCAAATTATAAAGGTATAAGGAGTAGCACTACTCCTGAAACAGGAGTGGTGAGAGTATGCGATAGAGTGTAAGAAAGTAAACTCTACATTGATATGGGTAAAACTGAAAGTGGATGGAGAGAGAGATGGGTGATTATTGGTGCATATGCACCTGGGCATGAGAAGAAAGGTCATTAGAGGCAAGTGTTTTGGGAGCAGCTGGGTGAGTGTGTCAGTGGTTTTGATGCACGAGACCGGGTAATAGTGATGGGTGATTTGAATGCAAAGGTGAGTAATGTGGCAGTTGAGGGAATAAATGGTGTACATGGGGTGTTCATTGTTGTAAATGGAAATGGTGAAGAGCTTGTAGATTTATGTGCTGAAAAAGGACTGGTGATTGAGAATACTTGGTTTAAAAAGAGAGATTTACTTAAGTATACGTATGTAAGTAGGAGAGATGGCCAGAGAGCGTTATTGGATTACTTGTTAATTGATAGGCGAGTGAAAGAGAGACTTTTGGATGTTAGTGTGCTGAGAGGTGCAACTGGAGGGATGTCTGATCATTATCTTGTGGAGGCGAAGGTGAGGATTTGTAGAGGTTTTCAGAAAAGAAGAGAGGATGTTGGGGTGAAGAGGGTGGTGAAAGTAAGTGAGCTTGGGAAGGAGACTTGTGTGAGGAAGTACCAGGAGAGACTGAGTACAGAATGGCAAAAGGTGAGAACGTAAGGACGTGAGCACATAAGGGGAGTGGGGGAGGCATGGGATGTATTTAGGGAAGCAGTGATGGCTTGCCCAAGAGATGCTTGTGGCATGAGAAGCGTGGGAGGTGGGCAGATTAGAAAGGGTAGTGAGTGGTGGGATGAAGTAAGAATATCAGTGAAAGAGAAGAGAGAGGTAATGGGACGATTTTTGCAGGGAGATAATGCAAATGGCTGGGAGATGTATAAAAGAAAGAGGCAGTTCAAGGTGAAAAAGAGGGGAAATTACAGTTGGGGTGAGAGAGTATCATTAAATTCTATGGAGAATAAAAGGTTATTTTGGAAGTGCGTAAGACACGGGAACAAATGGGAACATCCGTGAAGGGGGTTAATGGGGAGGTGATAACAAGTAGTGGTGATGTGAGAAGGCGATGGAGTGAGTATTTTGAAGGTTTGTTGAATGTGTTTGATGATAGAGTGGCAGATATAGGGTGTTTTGGTCGAGGTGGTGTGCAAAGTGAGAGAGTTAAGGAGAATGATTTGGTAAACAGAGAAGAGGTAGTAAAAGCTTTGCTTTTGATGAAAGCCGGCAAGGCAGCGGGTTTGGACTGCATTGCAGTGAAATTTATTAGAAAAAAAAAGGGGGTGACTGTGTTGCTGACTAGTTAGTAAGGTTATTTAATGTATGTATGATTCATGGTGAGGTGCCTGAGGTTTGGCGGAATGCTTGCGTAGTGCCATTGTACAAAGGCAAAGTGGATAAAGGTGAGTGCTCAAATTACAGAGGTATAAGTTTGCTGAATATCCCTGGGAAATTATATGGGGAAATATACAGAAAGGTATTGATTGAGAGGGTGAAGGCATACAGAGCATCTGATTGGGGAAGAGCAGTGTGGTTTCAGAAGTAGTAGAGGATGCGTGGATCAGGTGTTAGCTTTGAAGATTGTATGTGAGAAATACTTAGAAAAGCAAATGGATTGTATGTAGCATTTATGGATCTGGAGAAGGCATACGAGAGTTGATAGAGATGATCTGTGGAAGGTATTATGAATATATTGTGTGGGAGGCAAGTTTTTAGAAGCAGTGAAAAGTTTTTATCGATGATGTAAGGCATGTGTACGAGTAGGAAGAGAGGAAAGTGATTGGTTCTCAGTGAATGTTGGTTTGCGGCAGGGGTGCGTGATGTCTCCATGGTTGTTTAATTTGTTTATGGATGGAGTTGTTAGGGAGGTGAATGCAAGAGTTTTGGTAAGAGGGGCAAGTATGCAGTCTGTTATGGATGAGAGACATTGGGAAGCGAGTCAGTTGTTGTTCGCTGATGATATAAAAATACATAAAAGCCCACACCCGCACATATACATACCTATACATTTCAACGTATACATACATATACATACACAGACATATGCATATATACACATATACATATTCATACTTGCTGCCTTCATCCATTCTCGTCGCCACTCCGCCACACATGAAATGACAATCTCCTCCCCCTGCATGCGCGCGAGGTAGCGTTAGGAAGAGACAACACAAGCCACATTCGTTCACACTCCGTCTCTAGCTATCACGAGTAATGCACCAAAACCACAGCTCCCTTTCCACATCCAAGCCCCACAAAACTTTCTATGGTCTACCCCAGACGCTTCACATGCCCTGGTTCAATCCATTGACAGCACGTCGACCCCGGTATACCACATCGTTCCAATTCACTCTATTCTTTGCACGCCTTTCACCCTCCTATATGTTCAGGCCCCGATCGCTGAAAATCTGTTTCACTCCATCCTTCCACCTCCAATTTAGTCTCCTACTTCTCCTCGTTCCCTCCACCCTTGATACATATCCTCTTTGTCAATCTTTTCTCACTCATTCTCTCCATGTGACCAAACCATTTCAATAACCCTCATCTGCTCTCTCAACCACACCCTTTATTACCACACATCTCTTACCCCTTTCATTGCTTACTAGATCAAACCACCTCACACCACATATTGTCCTCAAGCATCTCATTTCCAACACATCCACCCTCCGCACAACCCATGCCTCACAACCATATTCCTTCAAACATACCCATTTTTGCTCTCTAAGATAACTTTCTCGCCTTCCATACATTCTTCAACGCTCCCAGAACCTTCGTCCCATCTCCTTACCCTGTGATTCACTTCTGCTTCCATGGTTCCATCCGCGCCAAATCCGCACCCAGATATCTAAAACACTTTCAGTTTTTCTCCATTCAAACTTACCTCGCAATTAACTTGTCCCTCAACCGTACTGTACCTAATAACCTTGCCCTTATTCACATTTACTCTAAGCCTTCTCCTTTCACACACTTTTCTCAATTCAGTCACCAACTTCAGCAGTTTCTTACCCGAATCAGCCACCAGCTTTGTATCATCAGCGAACAACAACTGACTCACTTCCCGGACCCTATCATCTCCAACGGACTGCATACTCGCCTCACTCTCTAAGACTCTTGCATTTACCTCCCTAACTACCTCATTCATAAACAAATTGAACAACCATGGAGACATCACACACCCCTGCCGCAGACAGACCTTCACTGGGAACCAATCATTCTCCTCTCTTCCCACTCGTAAACATGCCTTACATCCTTGGTAAAAGCTTTTCACTGCTTCTAGCGACTTACCTCCCACACCATATACTGTTAAGAACTTCCACTAAACATCTCTATCAACCCTATGGTATGCCTTTTCCAGATCCATGAATGCTACATACAAATCCACCACACACATTCATCAAAGCAAACAACTGATCCGCACAACCTCTACCACTTCTGAAACCACATTGATCTTCCCCAGTCTGGTGCTCTGTACATGCCTTCCCCATCTCAATCAATACCCTACCAAATAATTTCCCAGGAATACTCAATAAACTTATGCCTCTGTAGCTGAGCACTCACCTTTATCCCCTTTACCTTTGTACAATGGTAATATGCATGCATTCTGCCAATCCTCGTACATATATACATACACTGAATATCCTTACCAACCAATCAACTGCACAGTCACTCACTTTCATAATAAATTGTACTACATTACCATCCAAACCCGCCGCCTTACCGGATTTCATATTTGCAAAGCTTTCACTCCCTCTTCTCTCTTAACTAAACCATTCTCCCTGACACTCTCCCTTCGCACACCACAACCCGACCAAAACACCCTATATCTGCCACTCTATCATCTAACACATTCAACAAACCTTCAAAATACTCACTCCATCTCCCTCTCACTTCACCACTACTTGTTATCACCTTCTCACTTGCCCATTTCACCTATGTTCCCATTTGTTCTCTTGTCTTACGCACGTTATTCACCTCTTTCCAAAATATCTTTTTACTCTCCCTGAAATTTAGTGAGACTCCCTCATCCCAACTCTCATTTGCCCTCTTTTTCAACCTTTGCACCTTTCTCTAGACCTCCTACAGCTTTCTTTTATACAACTCCCGGTCATTAACACTCTTTCCTTGCAAGTATCGTCCAAACGCCTCTATTTTCTCTTTCACTAATAACCTTACTTCTTCATCCCACCACTCATTACCCTTTCAAATCTGCCCACCTCCCACCTTTCTCATGCCAAATGCATCTTTTGCATAATCCATCACCGCTTCCCTAAATACATTCCATTCCTCCCCCACTCACTTCTGGTCATTTGCTCTTACCTTTGCCATTCTACACTCAATCTTTTCTGATACTTCCTCACACATGTTTCCTTTCCGAGCTCACTTACTCTCACCACTCTCTTCACATTTTCTCCTCTTCTTAGAAAACCTTTTCAAATCTGTCATATATGTGCTCGGGATCGAGCCTGGGGCCAAATGAATAATTACCAACGAGCGCAGACTTCTATACCACCCAGACCAAACAAAAGCCACGCATCTTAGACCACTTTTTATGTGATGAAAGAGATCTTCTATCCCTCTCTAACCACCCCAAACCTAGGAAGAGCCTGCCAGCACCAAGGAGGTGAGGTTTCTGCTCGAGATCGATAAACGGCATTCCCATGACATCGCCTCAGGTTTACAATACGCATTCGATAAAAACTTTTTCACCAAAATGTGCTCAGGATGAAACCTGTCTTGCACTCACTGGTAATCATTCAGTTGATCCCTAAATCGATCCCTGGGGATAAGAAGAAAGAATACTGCCCAGTTATCTACACGTCGGAGTAGGTGTCTAAGAGGAGCAGATGCTGTGGAAAGGAGGCCGGAAAATCCTACCCTCCAGTATCATCTTCCAGAAGAAGGAACGCAGAAAGGAGCCAAACGAGGATTTCTTCTCTTAAGCTTAGTCAACTGTTCTTGACGCTAACTTGCTCACACGGGAAACAATGAATATGCATGAAAGCAAATATATACTAGACTAATCTGACGCCCATCTTATCAACCGGCCCCTGTGGGAGGATGAACAGGTGGACTAACTACTGTCGCGCCTAGGATTCGACCCTCTGCAAACTCGACCAGTGAATGTGTCACGGTGAGAGCCGCTAATCCATCCACCTTAAAGGAGAAATGGAATATAACGACTAAAGATCATTCAAATGGGAACAACATACTGAAATTTAGAAAGTGTGATGGTAATAAATTCTCAAGATATGAGGAACCACGCGAGTGTATAACTTCCTACCAGTGCAGTGAAAGTAGTTAATTGCACACCATTATTATTTGCAGTAGTAATAGTGATGGTAGAGGTAGATTAGTAGTAGGGTTAAGGGTAACAGGAGTAGTAGTAGTTGTTGTTGTTGTTGTTGTTGTTGTTGTTGTTGTACTAGCAGGTACAGTAATATACAACACCAGGATTCATCATCCAGGGGTTTCTGTAGCTCTACGGCTGCACTATACTGTACTGTACTATACTGCATTATACTGCACTTTACTGTACTGCTCTATACTGTACTGTACTGTACTGCACTATACTGTACTGTACTGTACTGCACTATACTGTACTGTACTGTACTCTACTGTACTATACTGTACTATACTGTACTGTACTGCACTATACTGTACTGTACTGTACTGTACTATACTGTACTGTACTGTACTGCACTATACTGTACTGTACTGTACTGCACTATACTGTACTGTACTGTACTCTACTGTACTATACTGTACTATACTGTACTGTACTGCACTATACTGTACTGTACTGTACTGCACTATACTGTACTGTACTGTACTGCACTATACTGTACTGTACTGTACTCTACTGTACTATACTGCACTATACTGTACTGTACTGTACTGCACTATACTGTACTGTACTGTACTGCACTATACTGTACTGTACTGTACTCTACTGTACTATACTGTACTATACTGTACTGTACTGCACTATACTGTACTGTACTGTACTGTACTCTACTGTACTATACTGCACTATACTGCACTGTACTGTGCTGCACTATACTGTACTGTACTGCACTATACTGTACTGTACTGTACTGCACTATACTGTACTGCACTATACTGTACTGTACTAGGTTGCACTATACTGTACTGTACTGTGCTGCACTATACTGTACTGTACTGTACTGCACTATACTGTACTGTACTGTACTCTACTGTACTATACTGTACTGTACAGCACTATACTGTACTGTACTGTACTGCACTATACTGTACTGTACTGTACTATACTGTACTGTACTATACTGTACTGTACTTTGCTGCACTATACTGTACTATACTGTACTGTACTCTACTGTACTATACTGTACTGTACAGCACTATACTGTACTGTACTGCACTGCACTATACTGTACTGTACTGTACTGCACTATACTGTACTGTACTGTGCTGCACTATACTGTACTGTACTGTACTATACTGCACTATACTGTACTGTACTTTACTGTACTGCACTATACTGTACTGTACTGTACAGTACTGTACTGTACTGCACTATACTTTACTGTAGTGTGTTGCACTATACTGTACTGTACTGTACTGTACTGCACTGTAGTGCACTATACTGTACTGTACTGCACTATACTGTACTGTACTGTACTGTACTGTACTGCACTATACTGTACTGTACTGCACTATACTGTACTGTACTGTACTGCACTATACTGTACTGTACTGTACTGTACTGTACTGTACTGCACTATATTGTACTGTACTGCGCTATACTGTACTGTACTGTACTGTACTGCACTATGCTGTACTGTACTGCACTATACTGTACTGTACTGTACTGTACTGCACTATACTGTACTGTACTGTACTGTACTACACTATACTGTACTGTACTGCACTATACTGTACTGTACTGTACTGCACTATACTGTACTGTACTGCACTATACTGTACTGTACTGTACTGTACTGCACTATACTGTACTGCACTATACTGTACTGTACTGTACTGTACTGCACTATATTGTACTGCACTATACTGTACTGTACTGTACTGTACTGTACTGTACTGTACTGTATTATACTGTACTGTTGTGTACTGTGCTGTACTGTACTGTACTGTATTATACTGTACTGTTGAGTACTGTACTGTACTACACTATACTCTACTGTAGTGTACTGTACTGTACTGTACTACACTGCACTTTACTGCACTATACTGTACTGTACTGTACTGCACTATACTGCACTGTACTGTACTGCACTATACTGTACTGTAATGTACTGTACTGTACTGTACTGCACTATACTGTACTGTACTGCACTAAACTGTACTGTACTGCACTATACTGTACTGCACTATACTGTACTGTACTGCACTAAACTGTACTGTACTGTACTGTACTATACTGTACTGTACTGTACTGCGCTATATTGTACTGTGCTGTACTGCACTATACTGTAGTGCACTATACTGTACTGTACTGCACTAAACTGTACTCTACTGTACTGTACTATACTATACTGTACTGCACTATATTGTACTGTACTGTACTGCACTATGCTGTACTGTACTGCACTATACTGTACTGCACTATATAGTACTGTACTGCACTGCACTATGCTCTACTGTACTGCACTGCACTATACTGTACTGCACTATACTGTACTGCACTATACTGTACTGCACTATACTGTACTGTGCTGTGCTGTACTGCACTATACTGTACTGTACTGCACTATATTGTACTGTACTGCACTGAACTATACTGTACTGTACTGCACTGCACTATACTGTACTGTACTGCACTATATTGTAATGTACTGCACTGCACTATACTGTACTGTACTGCACTGCACTATACTGTACTGCACTATACTGTACTGAACTGCACTGCACTGCACTATACTGTACTGCACTATATTGTACTGTACTGCACTGCACTATACTGTACTGTACTGCACTGCACTATACTGTACTGCACTATAATGTACTGCACTATACTGTACTGTGCCGTGCTGTACTGCACTATACTGTACTGTACTGCACTATATTGTACTGTACTGCACTGAACTATACTGTACTGTACTGCACTGCACTATACTGTACTGTACTGCACTGCACTATACTGTACTGTACTGCACTATATTGTACTGTACTGCACTGCACTATACTGTACTGTACTGCACTGTACTTTACTGTGCTGCACTATACTGTACTGCACTATACTGTACTGTACTGCACTAAACTGTACTGTACTGTACTGTACTATACTGTACTGTACTGCACTATATTGTACTGTACTGCACTGCACTATACTGTACTGTACTGCACTGCACTATACTGTACTGCACTATACTGTACTGTGCTGTACTGTACTGCACTATACTGTACTGTACTGCACTATACTGTACTGTAGTGTACTGTACTGTACTGTACTATACTGTACTGTAGTGTACTGCAGTGTAGTGTACTGTACTGTACTATACTGTACTGTAGTGTAATGTAATGTACTGTACTGTACTATACTGTACTGCACTATACTGTACTGTAGTGTACTGTACTGTACTGTACTATACTGTACTGTAGTGTACTGCAGTGTAGTGTACTGTACTGTACTATACTGTAGTGTACTGCAGTGTAGTGTACTGTACTGTACTATACTGTACTGTAGTGTACTGCAGTGTAGTGTACTGTACTGCACTATACTGTACTGGACTATACTCTACTGTATTGTACTGTACTGTACTGTACTATACTGTACTGTACTGCACTATATTGTACTGTACTGTACTTTACTGTACTGTGCTGCACTATAATGTACTGTACTGTGCTGCACTATACTGTACTGTACTGTACTGCACTGCACTACACTGTACTGTACTGTACTGTATTGTACTGTACTGCAGTATACTGTACTGTACTGTCCTCAACAGCCTTTTCACTGGCGGTGTAACCTGTATCAAGCGGAGTCCGGCAACACCTGGTGAGAGGCAGAGATGAAAGGGAACCTCCAGACATACAACATAAGGTGTTTGCCCACCTCCGTCTTGGTTGCTTGCTCCTCCCTCGCCAAGATGTCCTCGAAATCTGAGATGGTGTAGCGTGGGTGGCGACTGTCTGCCTTGGTCTCAGCCTCGACCTGCCTCTGATACAGAGCCTTCACCTGGAAGACGTCAGGACTCATGTTAGCGAATGGGTGTTGATCAACCACGATATGGTTAATCCTTTCACCCGAAAATTCTCTCTCTCTCTCTCTCTCTCTCTCTCTCTCTCTCTCTCTCTCTCTCTCTCTCTCTCTCTCTCTCTCTCTCTCTCTCTCTCGATAAAGAACGGAGGCAGCCACATGATTCTGAAGGACTAATCAGACAGAAATGGGACCAAGCGGAAAACTTGTCCAAGATGAATGTTCAGTTGAACAACACGAAACGTTAAGGTATATTACAAAAAGACTAGATTCTGTATCACAGCCACATTTGCTCCAGTAATGACTACACTCATAATGTCTTCATCCCAAAACTTTTTATATTCTTTGAAAAACTGTCAGCGGACATAATGACAAACACTGGAACTAAAATCCCTAAAGAACGAAATATTTTAATTCATTGGAGACAACACAGAGAATATGAATATGGACGTAGCCATGAATAAAGACTTGATAAAGATATAGATATATGAACACGAAAGTTACCATAGCTATTCCAAGCTTAAGAATTGAGAATTATGGGATGCAAGTGAGTGATATGATTCTCATCCATATGACAGAAATATGGCTTGATGAAGAAAGATAGAATGAAACAGAATACTATGCAGCTCTCACAACTGACAGAATATAAGTAAACCAACAGTCTGTGTTCACACCACATTAAACATCCGATGTATATTAGCCATAGAGATTATGACGTAGTTCTAATATACATCCTAAGACAAACCAAAGTAAACACAGTGACATATTCGCCACACACAGAACTGATCTAGAATTGAATGAGACATCATCACAAGCAAGAGAGATGCAAGTGACGTCCGAGCTTGGCTGGTTGGTTGTTTCAGCTGCAAGACTCTCTCATCAAGGGTCGGTCCACATCAAGATACTACATATGCCATCTGAGAAATCTTGAACACTGTCTTTAGGTCTTAACTAATTGTAAAGCCACCAGCGCTCTCACTGTATATGTGGCCCAGGAAGTTCTAAAAGCGAAAGAATGAACCAATTATCGTGGTCTGAAGACTTGAATTTCCACGTTTTTCATTTGGAAGATCAAAAGGACCAGATTATGGTTGTGAATTGGTTGACCGTTTAGTCGTTAGGGTTTTAGACCTATCAATTGTCGAGGTCATCAAAGACAATCACCAACCGATTAATCTTCACGTGTTGAGGATAATTTGAAGACCATATACGTTATCAATATCTCTGACCCAGGATGGAATATCAAATATGAAACAATAATGGATTGCACATGACGGCTGAGAAATGGATATTAGCGAATGCTGCCTTTATACTTCTGTTCCTGGCGCTACCTAGCTAATGCAGTGAATGATAAAAAATGACATATATATATATATATATATATATATATATATATATATATATATATATATATATATATATATATATATATATATATATACATACTTCTTTTCCTTCATTCGTACATTTCGCCATTTTCCGCGTTAGCGAGGTAGCGTTAAGAACAAAGGAAAATTAAAAAAGAAAAAACGAGAGGGGAGGTTTTCCAGCCACCCGCTCCCTCCCCTTTTAGTCGCCTTCTACGACACGTAGGGAATCCGTGGTGAGAATAAGTGAGCTTGGGGAGGAGACATGTGAGAGGAAGTATTTGGAGAGAATGAGTACAAAATAGAAAAAAGTTGTGTGAGGAAGTATCAGGAGAGATGAGTACAGAATGGAAAAAGGTGAGAACAAAAGACAAAAGGGGAGTGGGGGAGGATGGGGATGTATTTAGGGAAGCAGTGATGGCTTGCGCAAAACATGATTGTGGCATGAGAAGCGTGGGAGGTAGGCAGATTAGAAAAGGTAGTGAGTGGTGGGATGAAGAAGAAAGATTGTTAGTGAAAGAGAAGAGAGAGGCATTTGGACGATTTTTGCAGGGAAATAATGCAAATGACTGGGAGATGTATAAAAGAAAGAGGCAGAAGGTCAAGAGAAAGGTGCAAGAGGTGAAAAAGAGGTCAAATGAGAGTTGGGGTGAGAGATTGTTAAATTTTAGGGAGAATAAAAAGATGTTTTGGAAAGAGGTAAATAATGTGCGTCACAAAAGGGAATCAATGGGAACTTCAGTGAAGAGGTCTGATGGGGAGGTGATAACAAGTTGTGGTAATGTGAGAAGGAGATGGAGTGAGTATTTTGAAGGTTTGTTGAATGTGTTTGATGATAGAGTGGCAGATATAGGGTGTTTTGGTCGAGGTGGTGTGCAAAGTGAGAGGGTCAGGGAGAATGATTTGGTAAACAGAGAAGAGGTAGTAAAAGCTTTGCGGAAGATGAAAGCCGGCAAGGCAGCGGGTTTGAATGGTATTGCAATGGAATTTATTAAAAAAAAAAAAAAAAGGGGGTGACTGTATTGTTGACTGGTTCGTAAGGTTATTCAACGTATGTATGACTCATGGTGAGGTGCCTGAGGATTGGCGGAATGCTTGCATAGTGCCATTGTACAAAGGCAAAGGGGATAAGAGTGAGTGCTCAAATTACAGAGGTATAAGTTTGTTTAGTATTCCTGGTAAATTATATAGGAGATATTGATTGAGAGGTTGAAAACATTTACAGAGCATCAGATTGGGGAAGAGCAGTGTGGTTTCAGAAGTGGTAGAGGATGGGTGGATCACGTGTTTGCTTTGAAGAATGTATGTGAGAAATACTTATAAAAGCAAATGGATTTGTATGTAGCATTTATGGATCTGGAGAAGGCATATGAGAGTTGATAGAGATGCTCTGTGGAAGATATTAAGATAATATGGCGTGGGAGGCAAGTTGTTAGAAGCAGTGAAAAGTTTTTATCGAGGATGTAAGGCATGTGTACTTGTAGGAAGAGAGGAAAGTGATTGGTTCTCAGTGAATGTAGGTTTGCGGCAGGAGAGTGTGATGTCTCCATGGTTGTTTAATTTGTTTATGGATGGGGTTGCTAGGGAGGTGAATGCAAGAGTTTTGGAAAGAGGGGCAAGAACGCAGTCTGTTGTGGATGAGAGAGCTTGGGAAGTGAGTCAGTTGTTGTTCGCTGATGATACAGCGCTGGTGGCTGATTCCTATGAGAAACTGCAGAAGCTGGTGACTGAGTTTGGTAAAGTGTGTAAAAGAAGAAAGCTGGGAGTAAATGTGAATAAGAGCAAGGTTATTAGCTACAGTAGGGTTGAGGGACAAGTCAGTTGGGAGGTAAGTTTGAATGGAGAAAAACTGGAGGAAGTGAAGTGTTTTCGATATCTGGGAGTGGTTTTGGCAACGGATGGAACCATGGAAGCGGAAGTGAATCATAGGGTGGGGGAGGGGGTGAAAGTTCTGGGAGCGTTGAAGAATGTGTGGAAGTCGAGGACATTATCTCGGAAAGCGAAAATGGGTAAGTTTGAAGCAATAGTGGTTCCAACAAGGTTATATGGTTGCGAGGCGGGGGCCTGGTTCAATCCATTGACAGCACGTCGACCCCGGTATATCACATCGTTCCAATTCACGCTATTCCTTGCACGCCTTTCACCCTCCTACATGTTCAGGCCCCGATCACTCAAAATCTTTTTCATTCCATCTTTCCACTTCCAATTTGGTCTCCCACTTCTCCTCATTCCCTCCACCTCTGACACATATATCTTCTTCGTCAATCTTTCCTCACTCATTCTCTTCATGTGCCCAAACCATTTCAAAACACCCCCTTCTGCTCTCTCAACCACACTCTTTTTATTACCACACTTCTCTCTTACCCTATTATTACTTACTCGATCAAAACACCTCACACAACATATTGTCCTCAAACATCTCATTTCCAGCACATCCACCCTCATCCGCATACCTCTATCCATAGCCCACGCCTCGCAACCATATAACATTGTTGGAACCACTATTCCTTCAAACAAACCCATTATTGCTTTCCGAGATAATGCTCTCGACTTCCACACATTCTTCAACGTTCCCAGGAATTTTGCCCCTTCCCCAACCCTATGATTCACTTCCGCTTCCATGGTTCCATCTACTGCCAAATCCACTCCCAGATATCTAAAACACTTCACTTCCTCCAGTTTTTCTCCATTCAAACTTACCTCACAATTGACTAGATCCTCAACCCTATTGTACCTTATAACCTTGCTCTTATTCACATTTACTCTTAACTTTCTTCTTTCACACACTTTACCAAACTCAGTTACCAGCTTCTGCAGTTTCTCACATGAATCAGACCCCAGCTCTGTATCATCAGCGAACAACAACTGACTCACTTCCCAAGCTCTCTCATCCACAACAGATTGCATACTTGCCCCTCTTTCCAAAACTCTTGCATTTACCTCCCTAACAATCCCATCCATAAACAAATTGAACAACCATGGAGACATCACACACCCCTGCCGCAAGCCTGCATTCACTGAGAACCAATCACTTTCCTATCTTCCTACACGTACAAATGCCTTACATCCTCGATAAAAACTTTCACTGCTTCTAACAACCTGCCTCCCACCCCATATATTCTTACTACCTTCCACAGAGCATCTCTATCAACTCTATCATATGCTTTCTCCAGATCTATAAATACTATATACAAATCCATTTGCTTTTCTAAGTATTTCTCACATACATTCTTCAAAGCAAACACTTGATCCACAAATCCTCTACCACTTCTGAAACCACACTGCTCTTCCCCAATCTGATGCTCTGTACATGCCTTCACCCTCTCAATCAATACCCTCCCATATAATTTACCAGGAATACTCAACATACTTATACCTCTGTAATTTGAGCACTCACTCTTATCCCCTTTGCCTTTGTACAATGGCACTATGCAAGCATTGCGCCAATCTTCAGGCACCTCAATATGAATCATACATATATTAAATAACCTTACTAACAAGTCAAGAATACAGTCACCCCTTTTTTAACAAATTCCACTGCAATACCATCCAAACCTGCTGCCTTGCCGGCTTTCATCCTCCGCAAAGCTTTTACTACCTCTTCCCTGTTTACCAAATCATTCACCCTGACCCTCTCACTTTGCACACCACCTCGACCAAAACACCCTATATCTGCCACTCTATTATCAAACACATTCAACAAACCTTCAAAATACTCACTCCATCTCCTTCTCACATCACTACTGCTTATCACCTCCCCTTTAGCCCCCTTCACTGAAGTTCCCATATATATATATATATATATATATATATATATATACCATACAAACCTCCAACAGCCTGGATCGAACCCGGGACCCCTGTGCAAGAGGCAGGCATGCTAACCGCTAGGCTATGGGACTGTATGATAGGAAACAACTATTCGAAATACTAAGTACTCGAATACCCTTCGTCTCACAATGGTGAGCAACGGGGTCTATACTGGTTATTTCCGAACAGACGCACATAGCCAGCTGATAGCGTTTTACCGAACCTAACTGTACAGCGCGGAGGTATATGAATACGAATAAAGTGCATATGAACGCGCACCTTCATAGAACATACAAAGCTCCATCAGCCAGGATCGAACCTGGGACCCCTTGTGCAAGAGGCAGGCATGCCGGTAAAACGCTCACCATTGTGAGACGAAGGGTATTCGAGAACTTAGTATTTCGAATAGTTGTTTCCTATCATACAGTCCCATAGCCTAGCGGTTAGCATGCCTGCCTCTTGCACAGGGGTCCCGGGTTCGATCCTGGCTGTTGGAGGTTTGTATGTTCTATGAAGGTGCGCGTTCATATGCACTTTATTCGTATATATATATATATATATATATATATATATATATATATATATATATATATATTCAAACTATTCGCCATTTCCCGCGTTAGCGAGGTAGCGTTCAGAACAGAGGACTGGGCCTTAGAGGGAATATCCTCACCTGGCCCCCTTCTCTGTTCCTTGTTTTGGAAAATAAAAAAAAAAAAACGAGAGGGGAGGATTTCCAGCCACCCACTCCGTCCCATTGTAGTCGCCTTTTACGACACGGAGGGAATACGTGGGAAATATTCTTAGTCCCCTATCCCCATATATATGTATATATATACGTATATATATGAATATATATATATATATATATATATATATATATATATATATATATATATATATATATATATATATATATATATATATATATATATATATGTATGTATATATATATATATATATATATATATATATATATATATATATATATATATATATATATATATATATATATATATATATATATATATATATATATATAGTGAGAGGACAAGAGCAAGGAAAGGAGTAGCAGTACTCCTGAAACTGGAGTTGTGGGAGTATGTGATAGAATGCAAGAAAGTAAATCCTAGATTAATATGGGTAAAACTTAAAGTTGATGGAGAGAGATGGGTGATTATTGGCGCATATGCACCTGGGCATGAGAAGAAAGATCATGAGAGGCAAGTGTTTTGGGAGCAGCTGAATGAGTGTGTTAGTGGTTTTGATGCACGAGACCGGGTTATAGTGATGGGTGATTTGAATGCAAAGGTGAGTAATGTGGCAGTTGAGGGAATAATTGGTATACATGGGGTGTTCAGTGTTGTAAATGGAAATGGTGAAGAGCTTGTAGATTTATGTGCTGAAAAAGGACTGGTGATTGGGAATACCTGGTTTAAAAAGCGAGATATACATAAGTATACGTATGTAAGTAGGAGAGATGGCCAGAGAGCGTTATTGGATTACGTTTTAATTGACAGGCGCGCGAAAGAGAGACTTTTGGATGTTAATGTGCTGAGAGGTGCAACTGGAGGGATGTCTGATCATTATCTTGTGGAGGCTAAGGTGAAGATTTGTATGGGTTTTCAGAAAAGAAGAGTGAATGTTGGGGTGAAGAGGGTGGTGAGAGTAAGTGAGCTTGGGAAGGAGACTTGTGTGAGGAAGTACCAGGAGAGACTGAGTACAGAATGGAAAAAGGTGAGAACAATGGAAGTAAGGGGAGTGGGGGAGGAATGGGATGAATTTAGGGAATCAGTGATGGATTGCGCAAAAGATGCTTGTGGCATGAGAAGCGTGGGAGGTGGGTTGATTAGAAAGGGAAGTGAGTGGTGGGATGAAGAAGTAAGATTATTAGTGAAAGAGAAGAGAGAGGCATTTGGACGACTTTTGCAAGGAAAAAATGCAATTGAGTGGGAGATGTATAAAAGAAAGAAACAGGAGGTCAAGAGGAAGGTGCAAGAGGTGAAAAAGAGGGCAAATGAGAGTTGGGGTGAGAGAGTATCATTAAATTTTAGGGAGAATAAAAAGATGTTCTGGAAGGAAGTAAATAAAGTGCGTAAGACAAGGGAGCAAAGGGGAACTTCAGTGAAGGGCGCTAATGGGGAGGTGATAACAAGTAGTGGTGATGTGAGAAGGAGATGGAGCGAATATTTTGAAGGTTTGTTGAATGTGTTTGATGATAGAGTGGCAGATATAGGGTGTTTTGGTCGAGGTGGTGTGCAAAGTGAGAGGGTTAGGGAAAATGATTTGGTAAACAGAGAAGAGGTAGCAAAAGCTTTGCGGAAGATGAAAGCCGGCAAGGCAGCAGGTTTGGATGGTATTGCAGTGGAATTTATTAAAAAAGGGGGTAGCCGTATTGTTGACTGGTTGGTAAGGTTATTTCATGTATGTATGACTCATGGTGAGGTGCCCGAGGATTGGCGGAATGCGTGCATAGTGCCATTGTACAAAGGCAAAGGGGATAAGAGTGAGTGCTCAAATTACAGAGGTATAAGTTTGTTGAGTATTCCTGGTAAATCATATGGGAGGGTATTGATTGAGAGGGTGAAGGCATGTACAGAGCATCAGACTGGGGAAGAGCAGTGTGGTTTCAGAAGAGGTAGAGGATGTGTGGATCAGGTGTTTGCTATGAAGAATGTATGTGAGAAATACTTTGAAAAGCAAATGGATTTGTATATAGCATTTATGGATCTGGAGGAGGCATATGATAGAGTTGATAGAGATGCTCTGTGGAACGTATATAGAATATATGGTGTGGGAGGCAAGTTGTTAGAAGCAGTGAAAAGTTTTTATCGAAGATGTAAGGCATGTGTACGTGTAGGAAGAGAGGAAAGTGATTGGTTCTCAGTGAATGTAGGTTTGCGGCAGGGGTGTGTGATGTCTCCATGGTTGTTTAATTTATTTATGGATGGGGTTGTTAGGGAGGTGAATGCAAGAGTTTTGGAAAGAGGGGCAAGTATGAAGTCTGTTGTGAATGAGAGAGCTTGGGAAGTGAGTCAGTTGTTGTTCGCTGATGATACAGCGCTGGTGGCTGATTCATGTGAGAAACTGCAGAAGCTGGTGACTGAGTTTGGTAAAGTGTGTGAAAGAAGAAAGTTAAGAGTAGCTGTGAATAAGAGCAAGGTTATTAGGTACAGTAGGGTTGAGGATCAAGTCAATTGGGAGGTAAGTTTGAATGGAGAAAAACTG
This sequence comes from Panulirus ornatus, assembly GCF_036320965.1. Lineage (NCBI taxonomy): Eukaryota > Metazoa > Arthropoda > Malacostraca > Decapoda > Palinuridae > Panulirus > Panulirus ornatus. The sequence continues at coordinate 49,710,364 of NC_092233.1, forward strand.
GAGGAAGTAAAGTGTTTTAGATATCTGGGAGTGGATCTGGCAGCGGATGGAACCATGGCAGCGGAAGTGAATCATAGGGTGGGGGAGGGGGTGAAAATCCTGGGAGCCTTGAAGAATGTGTGGAAGTCGAGAACATTATCTCGGAAAGCAAAAATGGGTATGTTTGAAGGAATAGTGGTTCCAACAATGTTGTATGGTTGCGAGGCGTGGGCTATGGATAGAGTTGTGCGCAGGAGGGTGGATGTGCTGGAAATGAGATGTTTGAGGACAATGTGTGGTGTGAGGTGGTTTGATCAAGTAAGTAATGTAAGGGTAAGGGAGATGTGTGGAAATAAAAAGAGCGTGGTTGAGAGAGCAGAAGAGGGTGTTTTGAAATGGTTTGGGCACATGGAGAGAATGAGTGGGAAAAGATTGACCAAGAAGATATATGTGTCAGAGGTGGAGGGAACGATGAGAAGTGGGAGACCAAATTGGAGGTTGAAAGATGGAGTGAAAAAGATTTTGTGTGATCGGGGCCTGAACATGCAGGAGGGTGAAAGGCGTGCAAGGAATAGAGTGAATTGGAACGATGTGGTATACCGGGGTCGACGTGCTGTCAATGGATTGAACCAGGGCATGTGAAGCTTCTGGGGTAAACAATGCAAAGTGTGTGGGGCCTGGATGTGGAAAGGGAGCTGTGGTTTCGGTGCATTATTACATGACAGCTAGAGACTGAGTGTGAACGAATGGGGCCTTTGGTGTTTTTCCTAGCGCTACCTCGCACACATGAGGGGGGAGGGGGTTGTTATTCCATGTGTGGCGAGGTGGCGATGGGAACAAATAAAGGCAGACAGTATGAATTATGTACATGTGCATATGTGTATATGTCTGTGTGTGTATATATATATGTACATTAAGATGTATAGGTATGTATATTGTGCATGGGTGGACATGTATGTATATACATGTGTATGTGGGCGGGTTGGGCCATTCTTTCGTCTGTTTCCTTGCGCTACCTCGCTAACGCGGGAGACAGCGACAAAGCAAAATAAATAAAATATATATATATATATATATATATATATATATATATATATATATATATATATATATATATATACATATATATATATATATATATATATATATATATATATATATATATATATATATATATATATATATATATATATATATATATTGTACACAAACACTGTTTCACGTGTCAGCGAGGTAGCGCCAGGAAACATACCAAGAATGACCCATGCACTCATATACACATATATATACATAAACGCCCTCATACGCACATATACATATACATACGCAGACATTAAATAGATACACATGTGCAGATACATATTTCATTGCTTTCCTCCATTCCTCTCGCTACCCCGCCCCACAGGAAAACAGCTTCGCTATCCCTTGCTTCAGCGAGGTAGCGCTAGGAAAACAGACAAAACAGAACGCATTAGTTCACGCTTAGTCTCTAGCTGTCATGCGTAATGCACCGAAACATCAGCTCTTTATCCACATCCAGGCCCTACAGACCTTTCAATGATCTACCCCAGATGCTCACATGCCCAGACTCAGTCCATTGACAGCACGTCGACCCCGGTATACCACATCGTTCCAATTCACTCAATTCCTTGCACGCCTCTCACCCTCCTGCATATTCAGGCCCCGGTCGCTCAAAATCTTTTCCCTCCATCCTTCCACCTCCAATTTGGTCTCACTTCTCCTTGTTCCCTCCACCTCTGACACATATTTCTGTTTTGTCAATCTTTCCTCACTCATTCTTTCCATATGTCCAAGCCATAACAACGCACCCTCTTCTGTTCTCTTAACCAAACTCTCTATTATCATACATATCTCTTACGCGTACATTGCTTAGTTGATCAAACCACCTCACACTACATATCTACATATTGTCCACTAACACTCCATTTCCACCACATCCACTCTACTCTGTACAACCCTATCTATAGCCCATGCCTCGCAACCATATCAACAATGTTAGAACTCCTGTTCCTTCAAACATGCCCAGTTTTGCTCTCCGAGTTAACATTCCCTCGTTCCACACATTCTCCAATGCGCCCATAACCTTCCACCCCTCTCCCATCCTGTGACTGATTTCCGCTTCCATGATTCCATCCGCTGCTACGTCCACTCCCAGATATCTAAAACACTTCACTTCCTCCAGTTCTTCTCCATTTAGACTTACATTCCAATCAACTTGTCCCTCAACCCTACTGTACTTAATACCTTGCACTTAGTCACATTTACTCTCAACTCTGTCCTTTCATACACTTTTTCAAACCCAGTCACCAACCTCTGCAGTTTCTCGCATGAATCAGCCACTAGAGCTGTATCATCGGCGAATAACAGCTGACTCACCTCCCAGGCCCTCTCATCCACAACAGACTACATAGTCGCCCCTCGCTCCAAAACTCTTGCCTTTATCTCTTTAACCACCTCATCCATAAACAGATTATACAACCATGGGGACATCACGCACCCCTGCCGCAGACCGTCATTCACTGAGAACCAATCACCTTCCTCTCTTCCTACACGTACACATGCCTTACATCCTTGGTAAAAACTTTTCACTACTTCTAGCAACTTACCTCCAACACCAAATACTCTTAAAACTTTCCATATATATATATATATATATATATATATATATATATATATATATATACATTCAGTTTTCTAAATTGTTTCTTACATTTTTCATATGTATATATATGTATGTGTGCGTGTGTGCATATGTGCGTATGTATGTGTATGTGTGTGTATGTGTATATGTATATATATATATGTATATTATCCCTGGGGATAGGGGTGAAAGAATACTTCCCACGTATTCCTCGCGTGTCGTAGAAAGCGACTGGAGGGGACGGGAGCGGGGGGCCAGAAATCCTCCCCTCCTTGTATTAACTTTCTAAAATGGGAAACAGAAGAAGGAGTCACGCGGGGAGTGCTCATCCTCCTCGAAGGCTCAGAGTGGGGTGCCTAAATGTGTGTGGATGTAACCAGATGTAAGATGTGAAAAAAGGAGAGATAGGTAGTATGTTTGAGGAAAGGAACCTGGATGTTTTGGCTCTGAGTGAAACGAAGCTCAAGGGTAAAGGGGAAGAGTGGTTTGGGAATGTCTGGGGAGTAAAGTCAGGGGTTAGTGAGAGGACAAGAGCAAGGGAAGGAGTAGCAATACTCCTGAAACAGGAGTTGTGGGAGTATGTGATAGAATGTAAGAAAGTAAATTCTCGATTAATATGGGTAAAACTGAAAGTTGATGGAGAGAGGTGGGTGATTATTGGTGCATATGCACCCGGGCATGAGAAGAAAGATCATGAGAGGCAAGTGTTTTGGGAGCAGCTGAATGAGTGTGTTAGTGGTTTTGATGCACGAGACCGGGTTATAGTGATGGGTGATTTGAATGCAAAGGTGAGTAATGTGTCAGTTGAGGGAATAATTGGTATACATGGGGTGTTCAGTGTTGTAAATGGAAATGGTGAAGAGCTTGTAGATTTATGTGCTGAAAAAGGACTGATGATTGGGAATACCTGGTTTAAAAAGCGAGATATACATAAGTATACTTATGTAAGTAGGAGAGATGGCCAGAGAGCGTTATTGGATTACGTGTTAATTGACAGGCGTGCGAAAGAGAGACTTTTGGATGTTAATGTGCTGAGAGGTGCAACTGGAGGGATGTCTGATCATTATCTTGTGGAGGCTAAGGTGAAGATTTGTATGGGTTTTCAGAAAAGAAGAGTGAATGTTGGGGTGAAGAGGGTGGTGAGAGTAAGTGAGCTTGGGAAGGAGACCTGTGTGAGGAAGTACCAGGAGAGACTGAGTACAGAATGGAAAAAGGTGAGAACAATGGAAGTAAGGGGAGTGGGGGAGGAATGGGATGTATTTAGGGAATCAGCGATGGATTGCCCAAAAGATGCTTGTGGCATGAGAAGAGTGGGAGATGGGTTGATTAGAAAGGGTAGTGAGTGGTGGGATGAAGAAGTAAGAGTATTAGTGAAAGAGAAGAGAGAGGCATTTGGACGATTTTTGCAGGGAAAAAATGCAATTGAGTGGGAGATGTATAAAAGAGACAGGAGGTCAAGAGAAAGGTGCAAGAGGTGAAAAAAAGGGCAAATGAGAGTTGGGGTGAGAGAGTATCATTAAATTTTAGGGAGAATAAAAAGATGTTCTGGAAGGAGGTAAATAAAGTGCGTAAGACAAGGGAGCAAATGGGAACTTCAGTGAAGGGCGCAAATGGGGAGGTGATAACAAGTAGTGGTGATGTGAGAAGGAGATGGAGTGAGTATTTTGAAGGTTTGTTGAATGTGTTTGATGATAGAGTGGCAGATATAGGGTGTTTTGGTCGAGGTGGTGTGCAAAGTGAGAGGGTTAGGGAAAATGATTTGGTAAACAGAGAAGAGGTAGTGAAAGCTTTGCGGAAGATGAAAGCCGGCAAGGCAGCAGGTTTGGATGGTACTGCAGTGGAATTTATTAAAAAAGGGGGTGACTGTATTGTTGACTGGTTGGTAAGGTTATTTAATGTATGTATGACTCATGGTGAGGTGCCTGAGGATTGGCGGAATGCGTGCATAGTGCCATTGTACAAAGGCAAAGGGGATTAGAGTGAGTACTCAAATTACAGAGGTATAAGTTTGTTGAGTATTCCTGGTAAATTATATGGGAGGGTGTTGATTGAGAGGGTGAAGGCATGTACAGAGCATCAGATTGGGGAAGAGCAGTGTGGTTTCAGAAGTGGTAGAGGATGTGTGGATCAGGTGTTTGCTTTGAAGAATGTATGTGAGAAATACTTAGAAAAGCAAATGGATTTGTATGTAGCATTTATGGATCTGGAGAAGGCATATGATAGAGCTGATAGAGATGCTCTGTGGAAGGTATTAAGAATATATGGTATGGGAGGAAAGTTGTTAGAAGCAGTGAAAAGTTTTTATCGAGGATGTAAGGCATGTGTACGTGTAGGAAGAGAGGAAAGTGATTGGTTCTCAGTGAATGTAGGTTTGCGGCAGGGGTGTGTGATGTCTCCATGGTTGTCTAATTTGTTTATGGATGGGGTTGTTAGGGAGGTAAATGCAAGAGTTTTGGAAAGAGGGGCAAGTATGAAGTCTGTTGGGGATGAGAGAGCTTGGGAAGTGAGTCAGTTGTTGTTCGCTGATAATACAGCGCTGGTGGCTGATTCATGTGAGAAACTGCAGAAGCTGGTGACTGTGTTTGGTAAAGTGTGTGGAAGAAGAAAGTTAAGAGTAAATGTGAATAAGAGCAAGGTTATTAGGTACAGTAGGGTTGAGGGTCAAGTCAATTGGGAGGTGAGTTTGAATGGAGAAAAACTGGAGGAAGTGAAGTGTTTTAGATATCTGGGAGTGGATCTGGCAGCGGATGGAACCATGGAAGCGGAAGTGGATCATAGGGTGGGGGAGGGGGCGAAAATTCTGGGGGCCTTGAAGAATGTGTAGAAGTCGAGAACATTATCTCGGAAAGCAAAAATGGGTATGTTTGAAGGAATAGTGGTTCCAACAATGTTGTATGGTTGCGAGGCGTGGGCTATGGATAGAGTTGTGCGCAGGAGGATGGATGTGCTGGAAATGAGATGTTTGAGGACAATGTGTGGTGTGAGGTGGTTTGATCGAGTGAGTAACGTAAGGGTAAGAGAGATGTGTGGAAATGAAAAGAGCGTGGTAGAGAGAGCAGAAGAGGGTGTTTTGAAGTGGTTTGGGCACATGGAGAGAATGAGAGAGGAAAGATTGACCAAGAGGATATATGTGTCGGAGGTGGAGGGAACGAGGAGAAGAGGGAGACCAAATTGGAGGTGGAAAGATGGAGTGAAAAAGATTTTGTGTGATCGGGGCCTGAATATGCAGGAGGGTGAAAGGAGGGCAAGGAATAGAGTAAATTGGAGCGATGTGGTATACCGCATCACCACTACTTGTTATCACCTCCCCATTTGCGCCCTTCACTGAAGTTCCCATTTGCTCCCTTGTCTTACGCACTTTATTTACCTCCTTCCAGAAATCTTTTTATTCTCCCTAAAATTTAATGATACTCTCTCACCCCAACTCCCATTTGCCCTCTTTTTCACCTCTTGCACCTTTCTCTTGACCTCCTGTCTCTTTCTTTTATACATCTCCCACTCAATTGCATTTTTTCCCTGCAAAAATCGTCCAAATGCCTCTCTCTTCTCTTTCACTAATAATCTTACTTCTTCATCCCACAACTCATTACCCTTTCTAATCAACCCACCTCCAACTCTTCTCATGCCACAAGCATCTTTTGCGCAATCCATCACTGATTCCCTAAATACATCCCATTCCTCCCCCACTCCCCTTACTTCCATTGCTCTCACCTTTTTCCATTCTGTACTCAGTCTCTCCTGGTACTTCCTCACACAAGTCTCCTTCCCAAGCTCACTTACTCTCACCACCCTCTTCACCCCAACAGTCACTCTTCTTTTCTGAAAACCCATACAAATCTTCACCTTAGCCTCCACAAGATAATGATCAGACATCCCTCCAGTTGCACCTCTCAGCACATTAACATCCAAAAGTCTCTCTTTCGCGCGCCTGTCAATTAACACGTAATCCAATAACGCTCTCTGGCCATCTCTCCTACTTACATAAGTATACTTATGTATATCTCGCTTTATAAACCAGGTATTCCCAATCACCAGTCCTTTTTCAGCACATAAATCTACAAGCTCTTCACCATTTCCATTTACAACACTGAACACCCCATGTATACCAATTATTCCCTCAACTGCCACATTACTCACCTTTGCATTCAAATCACCCATCACTATAACCCGGTCTCGTGCATCAAAACCACTAACACACTCATTCAGCTGCTCCCAAAACACTTGCCTCTCATGATCTTTCTTCTCATGCCCAGGTGCATATGCACCAATAATCACCCATCTCTCTCCATCAACTTTCAGTTTTACCCATATTAATCGAGAATTTACTTTCTTATATTCTATCACACACATATATATATATATATATATATATATATATATATATATATATATATATATATATATATATATATATATATATATATATATATATATATATATATATATATATATATATATGTATATATATATATATATATATATATATATATATATATATATATATATATATATATATATATATATATATATATATATATATACATATATATATATATATATATATATATATATATATATATATATATATATATATATATATATATATATATATATATATATATATATATATATATATATATATATATATCATCCCTGGGGATAGGGGATTAAGAGTACTTCCCACGTATTCCCTGCGTGTCGTACAAGGCGACTAAAAGGGGAGGGAGCGGGGGGCTGGAAATCCTCCCCTCTCGTTTTTTTTTTAATTTTCCAAAAGAAGGAACAGAGAATTGGGCCAGGTGAGGGTATTCCCTCAAAGGCCCAGTCCTCTCTTCTTAACGCTACCTCGCTAATGCGGGAAATGGCGAATAGTTTGAAAGAAAAAAAAAAATATATATATATATATATATAAATATATATATATATATATATATATATATATATATATATATATATATATATATATATATATATATATATATATATATATATATTATTATTATATATATATATATATATATATATATATATATATATATATATATATATATATATATGTGATATATATATACATTCTATCACATATATATATATATATATATATATACATATATATATATATATATATATATATATATATATATATATATATATATATATATATATATATATATATATATATATATATAATCCCTGGGGATAGGGGAGAAAGAATACTTCCCACGTATTCCCTGCGTGTCGTGGAAGGCAACTAAAAGGGCAGAGAGCGGGGGGGGCTGGAAATCCTCCCCTCTCGTTTTTTTTTTTTTTTTCCAAAAGAAGGAACAGAGATCGGGACCAGGTGAGGATATTCCCTCAAAGGCCCAGTCCTCTGTTCTTAACGCTACCTCGCTGACGCGGGAAATGGCGAATAGTTTGAAAGAAAAAAAAGAATATATATATATATATATATATATATATATATATATATATATATATATATATATATATATATATATATATATATATATATATATATATATATATATATATATTCTTTGTTATACATATTCGCCTTATCCCGCATCAGCAAGGTAGCGTTAAGAACAGAGGACTGGGCCTTAGAGGGTATATCCTCACTTGGCCCAATTTAAAAAAAAAGAAAAATGTAGTGGAATATATAAGGTAACACAAATATCAGATGAACAATGTGATTAATAGGAAAAGGAAGAAAACAGCAACAGATAAAGAAAGGTTGATCTTACTGAATAGAGAAAGAAATGCTGACAAAGAATCCGTTGTAATCACAAAGAAAACGAAAATATAAAATGGAAAAGTAATCAATGGTATAGACAAGAATTCCAAGAGTATTATTTTCAGATAAGGTAAACGCGGCGAACTGAATAAAAAAGCTGACACTGGGCTTTTTCAGAACTGAAAAAAAAAGTGTGAAAATGATTTCAAAGAAATATGTAAACTGCAGGTGTTTGTGACTCACACTGACTAGGTGTTTGATGCAGTGTTAATTTACCATCTCATTATATCCTTTCTTACGTGTTATCTTGTGATGTAGTTAACTCTAAGAACTCGCGTTTTATCTTGTATAATTACAGCCACAGTCTCTGCTGGAATAACTAGTGTTTATACCGGAACAATAACAGTCCTCTGTGATATACATCAGATCTAGATCCCTTGATACACTGTACCTCCACATACTTTAAGGAACGCCTCCGCCGCGACTGGCAAGCAGAGCAACGCAAACCTTTTCCAACGTGAGACCATGAGCGGACTCCTCAGGGTATACCACGGCGCGGAGGACTCGTTCAGAGGGGTCGCTGAGGATGAGGTGGGATGACTCGTCCAGGATGTTGTAGCCTCGGTATATGTTGGCTCCCTGGCCCAGCAGCTCTGCCTCCAGGTCCCACTCTCCTTCTTCCTCGTCCTCCTCTTTTTCGGCCATGGTAAGACTATTCTTCACCGTCACCTGAATGAAGAACCACACTCACATATTCTGATACAAATCAGTAATCAAAATTCTCTGGTTAAATAAAGGCTTTAATCCTGTATGTAGTGTTATCAGGCATGGAGTAATCATCATCATAACCGATCTCATTCACTATAAGCTGGTGAGGAAGACCATATGTGTCCCAGACAGCTTAGTCAAGATACAGTCACATAGGATTACTTTATATGTGCGACGGAGAGAGAGTTTTACCCTTGTGTTGTCCCATCTCTTACCTTTATATATGATGAACAGTCGTTACTGCTATGGATGTAACCATACATACACACACGTATCAAAACACACACACACACACACACACACACACACACACACACACGAGCCTATGCCTGGCACCCATGTTATAGAACAGCACCAAAGGGAGGATGAACAGTTGGGTACACTGTGGACCGGCTGCCACAACTCACGATTGGAACCCGAGCGGGATACCTCTCAGGCGGTCCGTGAATCCGTAATGGTCAGTAGCTCTAACCGTTACAATGAATCTTTGTGCTTTCACCTACACCATTACCTTTTCAGTACACACACACACACACACACACACACACACACACACACACACACACACACACACATTAAATGTATTTTACCTATTTATTACACTTAATTGCAGTCTCCTGGGTTAGCGAGGTAACACAAGGAAACAGGCGAAAGAATGAAACAAACACACCCACATACACATGCATGTATATACATAAACGCCCACAAACGCATATTTTTTTTTTTTTTTTTTTTTATACTTTGTCGCTGTCTCCCGCGTTTGCGAGGTAGCGCAAGGAAACAGACGAAAGAAATGGCCCAACCCACCCCCATACACATGTATATACATACGTCCACACACGCAAATATACATACCTACACAGCTTTCCATGGTTTACCCCAGACGCTTCACATGCCCTGATTCAATCCAATGACAGCACGTCAACCCCGGTATACCACATCGCTCCAATTCACTCTATTCCTTGCCCTCCTTTCACCCTCCTGCATGTTCAGGCCCCGATCACACAAAATCTTTTTCACTCCATCTTTCCACCTCCAATTTGGTCTCCCTCTTCTCCTCGTTCCCTCCACCTCCGACACATATATCCTCTTGGTCAATCTTTCCTCACTCATTCTCTCCATGTGCCCAAACCACTTCAAAACACCCTCTTCTGCTCTCTCAACCACGCTCTTTTTATTTCCACACATCTCTCTTACCCTTACGTTACTCACTCGATCAAACCACCTCACACCACACATTGTCCTCAAACATCTCATTTCCAGCACATCCATCCTCCTGCGCACAACTCTATCCATAGCCCACGCCTCGCAACCATACAACATTGTTGGAACTACTATTCCTTCAAACATACCCATTTTTGCTTTCCGAGATAATGGTCTCGACTTCCACACATTCTTCAAGGCCCCCAGAATTTTCGCCCCCTCCCCCACCCTATGATCCACTTCCGCTTCCATGGTTCCATCCGCTGCCAGATCCACTCCCAGATATCTAAAACACTTCACTTCCTCCAGTTTTTCTCCATTCAAACTCACCTCCCAATTGACTTGACCCTCAACCCTACTGTACCTAATAACCATGCTCTTATTCACATTTACTCTTAACTTTCTTCTTCCACACACTTTACCAAACTCAGTCACCAGCTTCTGCAGTTTCTCACATGAATCAGCCACCAGCGCCGTATCATCAGCGAACAACAACTGACTCACTTCCCAAGCTCTCTCATCCCCAACAGACTTCATACTTGCCCCTCTTTCCAAAACTCTTGCATTTACCTCCCTAACAACCCCATCCATAAACAAATTAAACAACCATGGAGACATCACACACCCCTGCCGCAAACCTACATTCACTGAGAACCAATCACTTTCCTCTCTTCCTAAACGTACACATGCCTTACATCCTCGATAAAAACTTTTCACTGCTTCTAACAACTTTCCTCCCACACCATATATTCTTAATACCTTACACAGAGCATCTCTATCAACTGTATCATATGCCTTCTCCAGATCCATAAATGCTACATACAAATCCATTTGCTTTTCTAAGTATTTCTCACATACATTCTTCAAAGCAAACACCTGATCCACACATCCTCTACCACTTCTGAAACCACACTGCTCTTCCCCAATCTGATGCTCTGTACACGCATATATACATACATATACATTTCAACGTATATATTTATTTTATTTATTTTGCTTTGTCGCTGTCTCCCGCGTTTGCGAGGTACCACAAGGAAACAGACGAAAGAAATGGCCCAACCCACCCCCATACACATATCTATCCATACACGTCCACACACGCAAATATACATACCTATACATTTCAATGTACACATATATATACACACACAGACACATACATATATACCCATGCACACAATTCACACTGTCTGTCTTTATTCATTCCCATCGCCACCTCGCCACACATGGAATACCATCCACGTCCCCCCTCAAGTGTGCGAGGTAGCGCTAGGAAAAGACAACAAAGGCCCCATTCGTTCACACTCAGTCTCTAGCTGTCATGCAATAATGCCCGAAACCACAGCTCCCTTTCCACATCCAGGCCCCACACAACTTTCCATGGTTTACCCCAGACGCTTCACATGCCCTGATTCAATCCACTGAGAGCACGTCAACCCCGGTATACCACATCGATCCAATTCACTCTATTCCTTGCCCTCCTTTCACCCTCCTGCATGTTCAGGCCCCAGGAGGGTGAAAGGAGGGCAAGGAATAGAGTATATATACATATTCATACATACACATGTACAAATTTATGATTGCTGCCTTCATCCATTTTCCGTCGCCACCCCGCCACACATTGAATAGCATCCCCATCCCCCACCCCGAGAGGTAGCGCTAGGAAAAGACAACAAAGGCCACATTCGTTCACACTCCGTCTTTAGCTGTCATGTATAATGCATGGAAACCACAGCTCCCTTTCCACATCCAGGCCCCACAAAACTTTCCATGCTTTACCCAAGACGCTTCACATTCCCTTGTTCAATCCATTGGCAGCACGTTGACCCCGGTATACAACATCGTTCCAATTCAATTTATTCCATGCACACCTTTCATCCTTTTGTATGTTATGGCCCCGATCACTCAAAATCTTTGTCACTCCATCCTTCCACCTCCAATTTGGTCTCCCACTTCTCCTCGTTCCCTCTACCTTTGACACATATATCCTCTTTGTCAATCTTTCCTCACTCATTCTCTCCATGTGACCAAACCATTTCAACACACCCTCTTCTGCTCTCTCAATCACACTCTTTTTGTTACCGCATATCTCTCTTACCCTTTCATTACTTACTCGATCAAAACACCTTACACCACATATTTTCCTCAAACATTTCACTTCCAACATATCCGCTTTCCTCCACACAACCCTATCTGTAACCCATGCCTCGCAACCATATAACATTGCTGGAAACACTGTTCCTTCAAACATACCCATTTTTGATCTCCGAGATAACGTTCTCGACTTCCACACATTCTTCAAGGCCCCCAGAATTTTCGCCCCCTCCCCCACCCTATGATCCACTTCCGCTTCCATGGTTCATCCGCTGCCAGATCCACTCCCAGATATCTAAAACACTTCACTTCCTCCAGTTTTTCTCCATTCAAACTCACCTCCCAATTGACTTGACCCTCAACCCTACTGTACCTAATAACCTTGCTCTTATTCACATTTACTCTGAACTTTCTTCTTTCACACACTTTACCAAACTCAGTCACCAGCTTCTGCAGTTTCTCACATGAATCAGCCACCAGCGCTGTATCATCAGCGAACAACAACTGACTCACTTCCCAAGCTCTCTCATCCCCAACAGACTTCATACTTGCCCCTCTTTCCAAAACTCTTGCATTTACCTCCCTAACAACCCCATCCATAAACAAATTAAACAACCATGGAGACATCACACACCCCTGCCGCAAACCTACATTCACTGAGAACCAATCACTTTCCTCTCTTCCTAAACGTACACATGCCTTACTTACTTGATTAAAAACTTTTCACTGCTTCTAGCAACTTACCTCCCACACCATATAGTCTTAATACCTTCCACAGAGCATCTCTATCAACTCTATCATATCCCTTCTCCAGATCCATAAATGCTACATACAAATCCAACTGTTTTTCTAAGTATTTCTCACATTTCTATTTCATTTATTTTGCTTTGTCGCTGTCTCCCGCGTTAGCGAGGTAGCGCAAGGAAACAGACGAAAGAAATGGCCCAACCCACCCACATACACATGTATATACATACACGTCCACACACGCAAATATACATACCTATACATCTCAATGTACACATATGTATACACACACAGACATATACATATATACACATGTACATAATTCATACTGTCTGCCTTTATTCATTCCCATCGCCACCTCGCCACACATGGAATAACAACCCCCCTCCCCCTTCATGTGTGCGAGGTGGCCCAGGAAAAGACAACAAAGGCCCCATTCGCTCACACTCAGTCTATAGCTGTCATGCAATAATGCCCGAAACCACAGCTCCCTTTCCACATCCAGGCCCCACACAACTTTCCATGGTTTACCCCAGACGCTTCACATGCCCTGATTCAATCCACTGAGAGCACGTCAACCCCGGTATACCACATCGATCCAATTCACTCTATTCCTTGCCCTCCTTTCACCCTCCTGCATGTTCAGGCCCCAGGAGGGTGAAAGGAGGGCAAGGAATAGAGTATATATACATATTCATACATACACATGTACAAATTTATGATTGCTGCCTTCATCCATTTTCCGTCGCCACCCCGCCACACATTGAATAGCATCCCCATCCCCCACCCCGAGAGGTAGCGCTAGGAAAAGACAACAAAGGCCACATTCGTTCACACTCCGTCTTTAGCTGTCATGTGTAATGCATGGAAACCACAGCTCCCTTTCCACATCCAGGCCCCACAAAACTTTCCATGCTTTACCCAAGACGCTTCACATTCCCTTGTTCAATCCATCGACAGCACGTTGACCCCGGTATACAACATCGTTCCAATTCAATTTATTCCTTGCACACCTTCCATCCTTTTGTATGATATGGCCCCGATCACTCAAAATCTTTGTCACTCCATCCTTCCACCTCCAATTTGGTCTCCCACTTCTCCTCGTTCCCTCTACCTTTGACACATATATCCTCTTTGTCAATCTTTCCTCACTCATTCTCTCCATGTGACCAAACCATTTCAACACACCCTCTTCTGCTCTCTCAATCACACTCTTTTTGTTACCGCATATCTCTCTTACCCTTTCATTACTTACTCGATCAAAACACCTTACACCACATATTTTCCTCAAACATTTCACTTCCAACATATCCGCTTTCCTCCACACAACCCTATCTGTAACCCATGCCTCGCAACCATATAACATTGCTGGAAACACTGTTCCTTCAAACATACCCATTTTTGCTCTCCGAGATAACGTTTTCGCCTTCCACACATTCTTCAACGTTCCCAGATCCTTCGCCCCCTCCCCCACACTGTGACTCACTTTCGCTTCCATATTTCATCCGCTGCCAAATCCACTCCAAGATATCTAAAACACTTCTCTTCCTCCAGTTACTCTCCATTCAAACTTACCTCCCAATTGACTTGTCCTTCAATCCTACTAAACCTAATAACCTTGCTCTTATTCACATCTACTCCCAGCTTTCTTCTTTCAAACACGTTACCAAACTCAGTCACCAACCTCTGCAGTTTCTCACTCGAATCAGCCACCAGCGTTGTATCGTCAACGAACAACAACTGACTCACTTCCCAAGCCCTTTGGGATTGCATACTTGCCCCTGTCTCCAAAACTCTTGCATTCACCTCCCTAACAACCCCATCCATAAACAAATTAAACAGCCATGGAGACATCACGCTCTCCTTCCGCAAACTGATATTCACTGGGAACCAATCACTCTCCTCTCTTCCTACTCGTACACATGCCTTACTTACTTGATTAAAAACTTTTCACTGCTTCTAGCAACTTACCTCCCACACCATATAGTCTTAATACCTTCCACAGAGCATCTCTATCAACTCTATCATATCCCTTCTCCAGATCCATAAATGCTACATACAAATCCAACTGTTTTTCTCACATTTTTATTTCATTTATTTTGCTTTGTCGCTGTCTCCCGCGTTAGCGAGGTAGCGCAAGGAAACAGACGAAAGAAATGGCCCAACCCACCCACATACACATGTATATACATACACGTCCACACACGCAAATATACATACCTATACATCTCAATGTACACATATGTATACACACACAGACATATACATATATACACATGTACATAATTCATACTGTCTGCCTTTATTCATTCCCATCGCCACCTCGCCACACATGGAATAACAACCCCCCTCCCCCTTCATGTGTGCGAGGTGGCCCAGGAAAAGACAACAAAGGCCCCATTCGCTCACACTCAGTCTCTAGCTGTCATGTAATAATACACCGAAACCACAGCTCCCTTTCCACATCCAGGCCCCACACAACTTTCCATGGTTTACCCCAGACGCTTCACATGCCCTGGTTCAATCCATTGACAGCACGTCGACCCCGGTATACCACATCGTTCCAATTCACTCGATTCCTTGCACGCCTTTCACTCTCCTGCATGTTCAGGCCCCGATCACTCAAAATCTTTTTCACTCCATCTTTCCACCTCCAATTTGGTCTCCCACTTCTCCTCGTTCCCTCCACCTCCGACACATATATCCTCTTTGTCAATCTTTCCTCACTCATTCTCTCCATGTGAACAAACCATTTCAAAACACCCTCCTATGCCCTCTCAACCATACTCTTTTTATTTCCACACATCTCTCTTACCCTTACATTACTTACTCAATCAAACCACCTCACACCACATATTGTCCTTTCCGAGATAATGTTCTCGACTTCCAAACATTCTTCAAGGCTCCCAGAATTTTCGGCCCCTCCCCCACCCTATGATTCACTTCCGCTTCCATGGTTCCATCCGCTGCCAGATCCACTCCCAGATATCTAAAACACTTTACTTCCTCCAGTTTTTCTCCGTTCAAACTTACCTCCCAATTGACTTGACCCTCAACCCTACTGTACCTAATAACCTTGCTCTTATTCACATTTACTCTTAACTTTCTTCTTTCACACACTTTACCAAACTCCGTCATCAACTTCTGCAGTTTCTCACATGAATCAGCCACCAGCGCTGTATCATCAGCGAACAACAACTGACACACTTCCCAAGCTCTCTCATCCACAACAGACTGCATACTTGCCCCTCTTTCCAAAGCTCTTACATTCACCTCCCTAACAACCCCATCCATAAACATATTAAACAACCATGTAGACATCACACATCCCTGCCGCAAACCTACATTCATTGAGAACCAATCACTTTCCTTTATATATATATATATATATATATATATATATATATATATATATATATATATATATATATATATATATATATATATATATATATATATATATTTGAAAGGATCACAATTTTGCGCGTGACCAAGATATTCCTATGAGTCCACGGGGAAAATGAAACACGTTAAGTTCCCAAGTGCACTTTCGTGTAATAATCACATCATCAGGGGAGACACAAGAGAGAAATATAAGTCAGTTGACATACATCGAAGAAACGAAGCTAAGGCGCCATTTGTTGAACATGTGATTGCCCAAGACAGACAACGAGCGTTCATAAACTTATCATTTTACAAATTCTATCAACAATAAAGTTATCTAATTTGTATAGACCATCACTAATATTAAGATTATCATTATTTGTGTATTTAATAATAGAAGATTCAATGATATTTCTCTTGGTAATAGAGTTAGAGTTGATAACTGAGATGGCATTACTCCAGTCAATTCAATGATCATAGATTTTAACATGATTAAACAAGGCATTTGATTCTTGTCCCGTTCTCATACTATATTTATGTTGCTTGAGTCTGACAGAGAGATCCTTACCAGTCTGACCAACATAGAAATTATCACAATTTTCACAAGGCACTTTATAGATGCATCCAAGAGAACTTACTGGTGAATTCCTCATTAAGTTATTCTTCAGGGTATTATTGCTGCTAAAGGCAACATTTACATTGAAGGATTTAAGCAACATAGGAAGTAAAGTGAAATTATTATCAAAAGGGAGAACTAAAAGATTCTTGGTGTCAATGGGAGGCTTGGGCTCAACTCTATGAAATGATTTCTTTGCTAACTTAAGGGATTTATCAATGAAAGATCTAGGGTACTTTAACTTAGATCCAATAGAATATATCTTCTCAAACTCATCATCAATAAACTCTGGACTGCAAATACGTAATGCCCTAAGGAACATAGATTGAAATGATGATAATTTAACTCTGTCATGAAGAGATGAGTAATAATGGATATATGAGCATACATTGGTGGGTTTTCTGTATATGCTAAACTTAAACTTGTTTCCTTGCCTATGAATCATGCAATCTCAAAATGGTAACATACCATTATTTTCATTTTCTACAGTAAATTTGATGGAAGGTACTAAATTGTTAGGTAAGGGGAGAAATATTTGTAAATTTTCATTTGTAGGCCAAACACAAAGAACGTCATCTACATACCTAAACCAAATTGCATTAGAAGGTAAGATATCCTTTAGTAATTTTGTTTCAAAAAATTCCATATAAAGATTACTTAGCACAGGTGAAAGAGGGTTACCCATTGCCATACCAAATTTTTGAGCATAATAATCTCCATTGAATTGAAATACACTGTCATTTATACACAATTTTATCAGTTCATTGAAAACATACTTTGAAACAGGTAAATGAATATCATCCAAGACATCAAATATATGTTCTAAAAGGTCATCAACTGGAACTTTAGTGAAAAGTGAGGAAACATCAAAGCTAACTAGTCCGAAATCAAGATTAACATTGATATTGTTTAGCTTCTTGACTAAATCTACATTGTTCATGATATGAGAATTTGGTACCTTACCCACTAAAGGGCTTCATAAAGAAACCAACCATTTTGACAATTTATATGTGATGGAGCCTACTGAACTCAATATAGGTTCTGTTCATGTGTTTTGATAAGTCCATACATATATGGCAATGACGGGGACAAAGATGACAAACATTTGATAAGAGAACTATTACCTTTCAACAACAACTTCATCTCTTTATTGAAATGAAAATTAACTGCTTCTAAGGGATTTTTACTAAGTTTAGAATATGTTGTCTCATCGTTTAGAGATCATTCATTTTAGATAAATAGTTACATTCGTCTAAAAGCACAACAGTGTTAGCCTTATCTGCTTTAGTAATATGTATATCTTTGTCTTTTTTTAAGGTGTTAATAGCTCTTATAAATCTTTTAGGGCAATTAGGTTCCACTGGTTTTGACAAACTGGCATACACTAAACCCTTACAGATATCAATTTCAGCATTACTTAAATTACTGTATTTCTCTAAATTACAAGAAGATTTTGTGACATCAACACACCTGGCTTCCCTGTTAGAGTACACAAAACTTAAACCATAGCCTAATACTCACAAGGAATCCTTATCCAGTTGTTTATTAGAAAGGTTTACTACAAAAGATGAGTTTATGTTCTTGGTCCAATCGTTATCTTTAATGAGATGGTCCAACTTACAATTTAGTGGCATTTGTAGCCTATTGCGTTCATTCCTTAATCTATCATAGCAATAGTCCAACATCCGGTTCTTTCGGTATGGCCATTTGAAAAGCACGTTTCTTCTCTCTTGTAATGCGAAAGGCCTCCTCCATTTCAGGTTTCTTAATTCAATGTTTTTCTTTAAGATAATATTTTGGAATTGGTCAAATGGTCGACCTGACAGCTGCAACAATCATTAAGGTATGACAGATCTTGGCATCACTTGTTCATCAAGGCATTTTCTAAAGAATCCAAATCGTAACTTCAGTTGGTGAGCCTTGATTAGCGATTTGGAGAAAGCAGTAACGAAAGGAGAAAGTCCAGGACAGCTTGTAGAGAAGTATTGGAAGAGCCGTGTGGAATCCATGTTGGAAAGGATCACAATTTTGCCCGTGATCAAGATATTCCCATGAGTCCATGGGGAAAATGAAACACAAGTTCCCAAGTGCACTTTCGTGTAATAATCACATCATCAGTGGAGACAAGAGAGAAATATGAGTCAGTTGACATACATCGAAGAGACGAAGCTAGGACGCCATTTGGTAAACATGTGATTGTCCAAAACATACAACGAGCGTTGATTTCAAACTAATTAGCTTTGATGTTTCCTCACTTTTCACTAAAGTTCCAGTTGATAACCTTTTAGAAAATCTATTTGATGTCTTGGATGATATTCATTTACCTGTCTCAAAGCCTGTTTTCTTGGAACTGATAAAACTGTGTTTTAATGACTGTGTATTTCAATTCAATGGAGATTATCATGCTCAAAAATTTGGTATGGCAATGGGTAACCCTCTTTCACCCGTACTAAATAATCTTGATATGGAATTCTTTTGAAACAAAATTACTAAAGGATATCTTACCTTCTAATGCACTTTGGTTTAGGTATGTAGATAATGTTCTTTGTGTTTGGCCTACAAATGAAAATTTACAAATATTTCTCCCCTTACCTAACAAATCAGTACCTTCCATCAAATTTACTGTAGAAAATGAAAATAATAGTATGTTACCATTTTTAGATTGCATGATTTATAGGCAAGGAAACAAGTTTAAGTTTAGCATATACAGAAAACCCACCAATGTATGCTCATATATCCATTATTACTCATCTCAACATGAAAGAGTTAAATTATCATCATTTCAATCTATGTTCCTTAGGGCATTACGTATTTGCAGTCCAGAGTTTATTGTTGATGAGTTTGAGAAGATATATTCTATTGGATCTAAGTTAAAGCACCCTAGATCTTTCATTGATAAATCCCTTAAGTTAGCAAAGAAATCATTATATAGAGTTGAGCCCAAGCCTCCCATTGACACCAAGAATCGTTTAGTTCTCCCACCAATGTATGCTCATATATCCATTATTACTCATCTCAACATGAAAGAGTTAAATTATCATCATTTCAATCTATGTTCCTTAGGGCATTACGTATTTGCAGTCCAGAGTTTATTGTTGATGAGTTTGAGAAGATATATTCTATTGGATCTAAGTTAAAGCACCCTAGATCTTTCATTGATAAATCCCTTAAGTTAGCAAAGAAATCATTATATAGAGTTGAGCCCAAGCCTCCCATTAACACCAAGAATCGTTTAGTTCTCCCTTTTGATAATAATTTCACTTTACTTCCCAAGTTGCTTAAATCCTTTAATGTAAATTTTGCCTTTAGCAACAATATTACTATACAGAATATCTTAATCAGGAATTCACCAATAAATTCTCTTGGATGCATCTATAAAGTGCCTTGTGGAAAGTGCGATAAATCTTATGTTGGTCAGACTGGTAAGGATCTTTCTGTTAGACTTAAGCAACATAAATATAGTATAAGAACGAGACAAGAATCAAATACCTTGTTTAATCACGTCAAAAACTATGATCATTGTATTGACTGGAGTAATGCCATCTCAGTCATTAACTCTAACTCTATTACCACGAGAAATATCATTGAATCTTCTATTACTGAATACTCAAAGAATTAGAATCTTAATATTAGTGATGGTCTATACAAATTACATAACTTAATTGTTGGTAAAATTTGTAAAATGATAAGTTTATGAACGCTCGTTCTTTGTTTTGGGCAAATACGTGTTTACTCAATGGCGTCCTAGCATCGTCTCTTCGATATATGTCAACTGACTTATATTTCTCTTTTGTGTCTCCCCTGATGATCTGATTATTACACGAAAGTGCACTTGGGAACTTATCGTGTTTCACTTTCCCCATGGACTCATAGGAATATATATGTATATATATATATATATATATATATATATATATATATATATATATATATATATATATATATATATATATATATATATATATATATATTTTTTTTTTTTTTTTTTTTTTGCTTTGTCGCTGTCTCCCGCGTTTGCGAGGTAGCGCAAGGAAACAAACGAAAAGAAATGGCCCAACCCACCCCCATACACATGTATATACATACGTCCACAAACGCAAATATACATACCTACACAGCTTTCCATGGTTTACCCCAGACGCTTCACATGCCTTGATTCAATCCACTGACAGCACGTCAACCCCGGTATACCACATCGCTCCAATTCGCTCTATTCCTTGCCCTCCTTACACCCTCCTGCATGTTCAGACCCCGATCACACAAAATCTTTTTCACTCCATCTTTCCACCTCCAATTTGGTCTCCCTCTTCTCCTCGTTCCCTCCACCTCCGACACATATATTCTCTTGGTCAATCTTTCCACACTCATTCTCTCCATGTGCCCGAACCATTTCAAAACACCCTCTTCTGCTCTCTCAACCATGCTCTTTTTATTTCCACACATCTCTCTTACCCTTACGTTACTTACTCGATCAAACCACCTCACACCACACATTGTCCTCAAACATCTCATTTCCAGCACATCCATCCTCCTGCGCACAACTCTATCCATAGCCCACGCCTCGCAACCATACAACATTGTTGGAACCACTATTCCTTCAAACATACCCATTTTTGCTTTCCGAGATAATGTTCTCGACTTCCACACATTCTTCAAGGCTCCCCCACCCTATGATCCACTTCCGCTTCCATGGTTCCATCCGCTGCCAGATCCACTCCCAGATATCTAAAACACTTCACTTCCTCCAGTTTTTCTCCATTCAAACTCACCTCCCAATTGACTTGACCCTCAACCCTACGGTACCTAATAACCTTGCTCTTATTCACATTTACTCTTAACTTTCTTCTTTCACACACTTTACCAAACTCAGTCACCAGCTTCTGCAGTTTCTCACATGAATCAGCCACCAGCGCTGTATCATCAGCGAACAACAACTGACTCACTTCCCAAGCTCTCTCATCCCCAACAGACTTCATACTTGCCCCTCTTTCCAAAACTCTTGCATTCACCTCCCTAACAACTCCATCCATAAACATATCAAACAACCATGGAGACATCACACACCCCTGCCGCAAACCTACATTCACTGAGAACCAATCACTTTCCTCTCTTCCTACACGTACACATGCCTTACATCCTCGATAAAAACTTTTCACTGCTTCTAACAACTTGCCTCCCACACCATATATTCTTAATACCTTCCACAGAGCATCTCTATCAACTCTATCATATGCCTTCTCCAGATCCATAAATGCTACATACAAATCCATTTGCTTTTCTAAGTATTTCTCACATACATTCTTCAAAGCAAACACCTGATCCACACATCCTCTACCACTTCTGAAACCACACTGCTCTTCCCCAATCTGATGCTCTGTACATGCCTTCACCCTCTCAATCAATATCCTCCCATATAATTTACCAGGAATACTCAACATATATATATATATATATATATATATATATATATATATATATATATATATATATATATATATATATATATATATATATATATATATATATATTGGAAAGTATCACAATTTTGCGCGTGATCAAGATATTCCTATGAGTCCACGGGGAAAATGAAACACGATAAGTTACCAAGTGCACTTTCGTGTAATAGTCACAGTATCAGGGGAGATACAGGAGAGAAATATAAGTACATATATATCGAAGAGACGAATCTACGACACCATTTGGTAAACATGTGATTGTCCAAGACAGACAACGAGCGTTCATAAACTTATCATTTTACAAATTCTATCAACAATAAAGTTATCTAATTTGTATAAGCCATCACTAATACTAAGAATATGATTCATTGTGTATTCAGTATTAGAAGATTCAATGATATTTATTATGGTAATAGAGTTAATAACTGAGATGGCGTTACTCCAGTCAATACAATGATCATAGTTTTTAATATGATTAAACAAGGCATCTGATTCTTGTCCCGTTCTTATACTATATTTATGGTGCTCGAGTCTAACAGAAATATCTTTACCAGTCTGCCCAACGTAAAACTTATCACAATTTCGACATGGCACTTTATAGATGCATCTATAAGAATTTTCTGGTGAATTCCAGATTAAGATATTCTTTATAGTATTATTGTTGCTAAAGGACACATTGATTTAAGCAACATGAAAAGTAAAGTAAAATCATTACTAAAAGGGAGAATTAAAAGATTCTTAGTGTCAATGGGAGGTTTAGGCTCAACTCTATAAAATGATTTCTTTGCTAACTTAAGGGATTTATCACTGAAAGATCTAGGATACTTTAACTTAGATCCAATAGAATATATCTTCTCAAACTCATAATCAATATACTGTGGATTGCAAATACGTGCGTCATGTAGCAAGTGAATCACCCGATGCATCATGTAACAAGGAATCATCTGGTGCATCATGTAGCAAGTGAATCATCTGATGCATCATGTAGCAAGTGAATCATCCGGTGCATCATGTAGCAAGTGAATCATCTGGTGCATCATGTAGCAAGTGAATCATCTGATGCATCATGTAGCAAGTGAATCATCTGGTGCATCATGTAGCAAGTGAATCATCTGATGCATCATGTAGCAAGTGAATCATCCGGTGCATCATGTAGCAAGTGAATCATCTGGTGCATCATGTAGCAAGTGAATCATCTGGTGCATCATGTAGCAAGTGAATCATCTGGTGCATCATGTAGCAAGTGAATCATCTGATGCATCATGTAGCAAGTGAATCATCCGGTGCATCATGTAGCAAGTGAATCATCTGGTGCATCATGTAGCAAGTGAATCATCTGATGCATCATGTAGCAAGTGAATCATCTGGTGCATCATGTAGCAAGTGAATCAACTGGTGCAACATGTAGTAAGTAATTCATCTTGTGTATCATGTAGCAAGTGAATCATCTGGTGCATCATGTAGCAAGTGAATCAACTGGTGCAACATGTAGCAAGTAATTCATCTTGTGTATCATGTAGCAAGTGAATCATCTGGTGCATCAGGTACCAAGTGAATCATCTTTTGTATCATGTAGCAAGTGAATCATCTAATGTATCATTTAGCAAGTGAATCATCCGGTGCATCATGCAGCAAGTGAATAATCTGGTTAGGTT
Source organism: Panulirus ornatus (assembly GCF_036320965.1). Classification (NCBI taxonomy): domain Eukaryota; kingdom Metazoa; phylum Arthropoda; class Malacostraca; order Decapoda; family Palinuridae; genus Panulirus; species Panulirus ornatus. The sequence goes on from NC_092233.1 coordinate 49,734,662, forward strand.
AGTGTAGCAAGTGAAACATCTGGTGTGTCATGTAGCAAATGAATCATCTGTTTAGGTTAGTGTAGCAAGTGAAACATCTGGTGTGTCATGTAGCAAGTGAATCATCTGGTGTATCATGTAGCAAGTGAATCATCTGGTGCATCATGTAGCAAGTGAATCATCTGGTGTGTCAGTTAGTAAGTGAATCATCTGGTGTATCATGTAGCAAGTGAATCATTTGGTGCATTATGTAGCAAGTGAATCATCTGGTATGATATGTAGCAAGTAAATCATCTAGTGTATCATGTAGCAAGTGAATCATCTGGTGTATCATGTTGCAAGTGACTGATCTGGTGCATTATATAGCGAGTGAATCATCTGGTGCATCATGTAGCAAGTGAATCATCTTGTGTGTCATGGAACAATTGGATCATCTGGTTTATCATGTAGCAAGTGAATCATCTGGTGCATCATGTAGGAAGTGAATCATCTGGTGTATCATGTAGCAAGTGAATCAACTAGTGCATCATGTAGCAAGTTATTCTTCTGGTGTATCATGTAGCAAGTTAATCATCTGTTGTATCATGTAGCAAGTGAATCATCAGCCTTATCATGTAGGAAGTGAATCATCTGGTGCATCATGTAGCAAGTGAATCATCTGGTGCATCATGTAGCAAGTGAATCATCTGGTGCATCATGTAGCTAGAGAATAAACTGGTGCATCATGTAGCAAGTGAATCATTTGGTGCATCATGTAGCAAGTGAATCATCTGGTGCATCATGTAGCAAGTGAATCATTTGGTGCATCATGTAGCAAGTGAATCATCTGGTTCATCATGTAGCAAGTGAATCATCTGGTGCATCATGTATCAAGTGAATCAACTGGTGCATCATGTAGCAAGTGAATCATCTGGTGTATCATGTATCAAGTGAATCATCTGTTGTATCATGTAGCAAGCTGAATCATCTGGTGCATCATGTAGCAAGTGAATCTTCTTGTGCATCATGTAGCAAGTGAATCATCTGTTGCATCATGTAGCAAGTGAATCATCTGGTGCATCATGTAGCAAGTGAATCATCTGTTGCATCATGTAGCAAGTGAATCATCTGGTGCATATGGTAGCAAGTGAATCAATTGGTACATTAGAACAAGGATTCTGGTGCAGTAGTAGCAAGTGAATCAGCTGGTGCATCAATGTAGCAAGTGAATCATCTGGTGTGTTATGTAGCAAGTGAATCAGTCTGGTGCATCATGTAGCAAGTGGAATCATCTGTGTGCTTATTGTAGCAAGTGAATCATCTGGTGCATCATATATCAAAGTGAATCATCTGGTGGTCTTATGGCAGCAAGTGAATTCATCTGTTGCAATCATGTAGCAAGTGAATCTTCTGGTGCATCATGTTGCAAGTGAATCATCTGGTGTGATTATGCAGCAGTGGAATCATCTGGTGATATTCGGTAACAATTAATCATCTGGTGTGTTATGTAGCAAGTGAATCATCTGGTGCATCATATAACAATTAATCATCTGGTGTGTTATGTAGCAAGTGAATCATCTGGTGCATCATATAACAATTAATCATCTGGTGTGTTATGTAGCAAGTGAATCATCTGGTGCATCATGTAGCAAGTGAATCACCTGGTGCATCATGTAGCAAGTGAATCATCTGGTGTATCATGTAGCAAGTGAATCATCTGTTGCATCATGTAGCAAGTGAATCATCTGGTGCATCATGTAGCAAGTGAATCATCTGGTGTATCATGTAGCAAGTGAATCATCTGGTGCATCATGTAGCAAGTGAATCATCTGGTGCATCATATAACAATTAATCATCTGGTGCATCATGTAGCAAGTGAATCATCTGGTGCATCATGTAGCAAGTGAATCACCTGGTGCATCATATAACAATTAATCATCTGGTGTGTTATGTAGCAAGTGAATCATCTGGTGCATCATGTAGCAAGTGAATCATCTGGTGCATCATGTAGCAAGTGAATCATCTGGTGCATCATGTAGCAAGTGAATCACCTGGTGCATCATATAACAAGTTAATCATCTGGTGCGTCATGTAGCAAGTGAATCATCTGGTGCATCATGTAGCAAGTGAATCATCTGGTGCATCATGTAGCAAGTGAATCATTTGATGTGTCATGAAGCAAGTGAATCACCTGTTGTATTATGTAAAAAATGAATCACCTAATGTATCATACACTAAGTGAACCACCTGGTGTTTATATCACCTGGTGCTATATTTCATTATGCAGGTAGTTACCTTGTGTGCCCTGGCTAGGCTGGCCACAAACACTAACATTCCCAGAAGTAACACAAGGGTTTCCCTCATCTTTTTCCGCGTTAGCTGTCTGGGTTTATGATGCTGTTGCTGCTGCTGTTGGTGGTGGTACAGCCGCTACTCTCTCCGCCACAGTGAAGGGCCCGTGGAGATATGATGACGTATACCCAGCCTTATTTACACCTGTTGCCAGAAGACCTTGAACAAAATATTTGAAAAGGAAATGAATATTGGAGATTTTTGCCTCCTGTCCTTCACCTGCTGTAAACTTCATTGTCTCCTGTTTCAGTGGATCTTTATCCCCATTCCCTCTCTCTAAGTTGAAGAAAATATGGGCTTAGATATATACGTCTACATCCATATATTTATATATGAAACTAGTAACTAATTCCCAGAATTAACTAGGCTTGGCACTTGTCAGGTGTGAGGATGTGGGCCACCTTAACTGGCCACAGGTGTTGGTTGTCGTGGCTCTCATGTTTAATGCGATCTCTTCACCTGCCACTCATCCCGGCCATTTATGTCCCATACCAGTCATTTTCATACAGTTTTTTTTCAATGAGCTTTTATTTCATCCATAATGACAATAACAACAGAACAATGGGTGGTCGGCAGGCCTCTCTGTGAAGAAAGCCTCGCCACTCCCCAACACATCATTACAAAACCAAACCAAAGGCTAAGTTTACGTTATGTCATACTGGATGAACTTACGTAATATCTATTACTGCTTAAAAGTCACAACTCACCCATGTTGCATCACAGAAAATATCAAATACAGTATGGATATTGACGTCCCTAATAATACGGTATGTGTACAGGACAATCACACCTAGCTCACATCAAGCAAAGACACATGCTAATAGTGATCATTTACTAAGGTTCGCGTTCACTTACACTGAGGGATTATTATCTAATCATGTGTTTTCCGGAAGGTTGTATCCATAGGGGAAAATACGCAGTTTATGCTTAATTTATGCTTATTAAAACATCATAAGCCCTGCATGCCAAATACAGCCATACACTTGTCAGTTCTCGAACGATTTTATTTTTCTGAACGATTTGAGACAAAACCGCTTTGCAGATGTATAAGACAGGTAGTCGGTCCCCAGAGCCATTCTTCTTCTAAAGTGTCTGCCAAGTCTTGTTAGGTGATGTGATGGCCGTCAGCCTAGTTAGGTTAGCTCTGTTGTGACAGTCTGATCACATGGAAAACTTGTAGATCTAGTTTTGATTGTACCCTCAACTGTGACCGTGTGTTTCTGTATCTGTCTTACTTTGTGTGTTCATGAATCAGAGCCCACGTTCGTGATCGTGTATTCCCTGGCTGAAGTATGCGGCAAACCAGATGATCAGTTACTGATAATGAAGAAAAGGTACAAGAACGACAATAACAATATCAAAAGAAAGAAAATAAGCACAGAATGAAGGTCTGCAAGAGTAGTAAGAATACACCCGATGAGAGACTGTCATGAATGAAGAAATATGTACAAGACGGAGAGAATGATTCGCGGAATATTAATATAATAATGCATGATATGTCAACTGCAGGGAGGGGGTTGTCAGGAAAGGGTAGAGGAAGTGTGCATGAATATACCACTGTGAACACTGTAGCAGAGAAGCATAAGTGTGCATAAATATACTACTGTGAACACTGTAGCAGAGAAGCAATGTATTCAACAAGAAGAGGACAGTTGGTTGTGCCATTCTAATGCACGGGAATGCATTATGAGATGGACTGGAATGCACTATTGGAAATACTTGAAAGTTATGGTGTTCGTGGAAACCTGTTAGGCTTAATGAAATCATTCTAGATAAATTCTGAAGTATGTGTGAAAATGGATGGTTTGGTTGAGTACGAAAGGCTTGTGATTAGCCTGGGAGTAAGACAGAACTTTCCAACACACATATAGTTTAAACTGTGAGGGAGATGACAAGAGAGGATGCAAAGTTTGAGTTGGAAGCTGATATTTGGTGGTTGATGGAAAATACGGACGTATTACACGTGGGTACATGCCATGTACAGTCGCTCCAAAAGTGCCTGAAGATTTTGTGTTAGACAATATGACACAACGGACGATGGCTTTGGACAAATGGTTGAGGGAGACCATTTGCGATAATGGTAGCCATGGAATCTGAAAGACATTTCCTGTTGTATGTCATTATACGTTTCATGTGCATTTATTCAATATGATTTACTTAAAAAGCGAGTGATGACATATATTCATAGGATAGATGGAGAAATGTGAAGACAAACTGTTAAAAAATTCAAATGTACTAGATGATTTGATAAAGAATCTTGGTCATTTAGAAACTAAAAGAAGAGATGAGTTTATACAAATAATGAATGACTTTAGGTGTTTGTTTTATGATGTCCCCTAGGAGAACTGATGTATTACATGACGTCGAAATTGACGATGCAACACTCTCAAGCAGCACCCTTATAGCGTGAATCCTAAAATAACAGATTATGAGAAAAGAAGTGCAGTATATGTTTGATAATGGTCTGATTGAAAAAAATAATAGTCCTTGCAGTTCACCTTGTGTGTTGATAACTAAACCTGATGGTATTTCCAACAGATTTTGTACTGATTTCAGAAAGGTGAACAATGTCTCTAAAGTTGACTCTTATCCTATTCCAAGAGTGGATGTTTGTAGTGATCAGATAGGAGATACTAATCTTGTAACTAAGTTGTACTCATTGAAAGGGTATTGGGAAGTACCTTTGACCGAAAGACCTAAAGAAATTTCTGCATTTGTAACTATGGATAGTTTGTATCAGTATAAATTAATGCCCGTTGGCATGAAAAACTGCTAGTACCTTCCAAAGATTAGTAAATCAAGTATTGTGTGATGTTAAAGATTGTTCTGGATATAGAGATGATGTAGCATTGTATTCAAAAACTTGGGAAGAACATTTGTATTTAATGAGGGAGGTGTTTAATAAGTTGGACAAAGTAAATTTTACTATAAACCTTGTAAAGAGTGAGTTTGCCGGAGAACCGTAGAATATCTAGGTTATGTTGTTGGTCAGAGATGTGTCAAACCAATTAATGGTAAAGTGAAAAGTATTGTGAAATTTCCAGCACCTACAGATAAGAAAGAATTTAGAGATTTCTGGGTATGGCTGGATATCATCGTGGGATATCTAAGACTTTTTCAATCATTGCCTTACCATTAACCAACTTATTGTTAAAGAAAGTCAAATTTGTGTGGAGTGATCATTGTAATGAGGCCTTTAAGAAATTGAAGGATACTTGTATTTACACCCGTACTCTCTTCTCCAAATTATGAAAGACCGCTTGAATTGTATATAGATGCTAGTGATTCTGGAGTTGGTGGAGTTTTACTGCAGGAAAAGATGGTAGTGATTTTCCAATCTGTTATTTTTCAAAAATGCTTTTGTCATATCAGAAAAACTACAGTACTATTGAAGAGGAAATATTGGTCTTGACTTTAAGTTTGAATCATTTTGATGTTTACTGGAGAGGATCAGGTAGGCCGATCCAAGTGTTTACGGATCACGATCCCCTTGCAGTATTTTTGCATAAGATGAAATTTGTAAACCAACGTTTAACAAGGTGGAGTCTTTTGTTACAAAATTATAATTTGATAATAAAGCATATAAGAGGAAAGGACAATGTTATAGCTATGTCTTGTTTACCAGTCAGTCATGAGTCAGCTAGTGGCTGACTCATGTCTCTTTCGGGAGGGGGATGATGTAGCTATCTCCCCTCCTTACCAATAATTGTTTCAGTTACCCATTACTCTTAGTTTTCTTTAAGGAATGATATGTTCAGTTTTCGAAATTACATTATCCAGGGTACATTACATTGTTTTGAAGAATCTTATTATCGTATAATATGAAATTTTATCAAAGTGTAAATAAATAAGGAGTAAATGTGTTTACTATTATTATAAATTATGGAAGGACAAAACACATGTAAGAGACAAAAGAAAGTAATAGGAAGTGAACGTGTTCAAATATAGAATAAGCGTGGAATCTGTTTACAAGCTGTAAACCTCTCCCTATAAAATGGCCTCTTGATAAGACGTGCAACAACGCTGTTGGGTAAATCTATAATTTTAATCTGTACACACCTCCGTTATTTCAAATACTAATGTTATAAAAGTGGGGCCAGTGAATTTCCCTAAGATTTGTTAAGTAAAGTAAACTAGAGGGAGCTCAATGTATCAAGAGTAGATTGTATTATTTATGTTCAGAGAGAGCCCATGTTTATCTTTGTCATTGTAAATATATTTTTCATAACTTTTTACCACTGTGTTAGGTATTTGACCCAATCTATAAAAAAGAAAAGGATATATATGTATATGTCAGCCAGATGATAAGGAAATCTGCGTCTAGCCCAAATCTTTCTGTATAACAAAAGCCATTATTACAGAGTTATCTGTTTTAATGGGCCTATGTTTTAATGGGCCTATTATACAACCTTAATGTAAGGGGTGGAGGCAGTGCGTAACAGTAGCATTTATGGATCTGGAGAAGGCATATGATAAGAGTTGACAGAGATGCTTTGTGGAAGGTCTCAAGAGTATATGGTGCGGGAGGTAAATTGCTAGAAGCAGTGAAAAGTTTTAACAAAGATATAAAATATGTGTACGAATAGGAAGAGAGGAAAGTTATTGGTTCCCAATGAAGGTTGGTCTGTGGCAGGGGTGTGTGATTCCCCATGGATGTATAATTTGTTTATGGATGGGGTGGTTAGGGAGGGAAATGCAAGAGGTTTGGAGAGAGGGGCGAGTATACAGCCTGTTGGGGATGAGAGGGCCTGTGAAGTGTGTCAGTTGTTGTTAGCCGATGATAGAGCTTTAGTGACTGATTCGAGTGAGAAACTGCAGAAGTTGGTGACTGAGTTTGGAGAAGTGTGTTAAAGGAGAAAGTTGAGAGTAATTGTGAATAAGACAAGTTGATTGGGATGTAAGTTTGAATGGAGAAAAATTAAGTGTTTTAGATGTCTGGGAGTGGACTTAGCAGCGAATAGAACCAGGGAAGCGAAAGTGAGTCAAAGGATGGGGGAGAGCAAAAATGGGTGTTTCAAGGAATAGTAGTTCCAACAATGTTCTGTGATTTCGAGGCATGGGCTATAGATAGGGTTGTATGGAGGAGGTTGGATATGTTGGAAATGGAATGTTTGACAATATGTGGTGTGAGATGGTTTAATCGAGTAATACTAAAAGGGTAAAAGAGATGTATGGTAATAAAAAGAGTGTGGTTGACACACCAGAAGAAGGTGTGTTGAAATGGTTTGGACATATTCAGAGAATAAGTGAGGAAAGATTGACAAAGAGGATCTATGTGTCATAGGTGGAGGGAACGAGGAGAAGCGGGAGACCAGATTGAAGGTGGAAGATTGGAGTGAAAGATATTTTCTTCGATCGGGGCCTGAACATACTGGAGGGTGAAAGGCTACGTGTAAGGAATAGAGTAAATTGGAACGATGTGGTATACCGGAGTAGATTTGCTGTTAATGGACTGAACCAGGGCTTGTGAATCGTCTGGGGTAAACTGTGGAAAGTTCTCTGGGACCTGGATGTGGATAGGGAGCTGTGGACTCGGTGCCTTACACATGAAAGCTAGAGACTATATATATATATATATATATATATATATATATATATATATATATATATATATATATATATATATTTTTTTTTTTTTCCTTTGTCGCTGTCTCCCGCGTTGGCGAGGTAGCGCAAGGAAACAGACGAAAGAAATGGCCCAACCCACCCCCATACACATGTATATACATACGTCCACACACATAAATATACATACGTACACAGCTTTCCATGGTTTACCCCAGACGCTTCACATGCCTTGATTCAATCCACTGACAGCACGTCAACCCCGGTATACCACATCGCTCCAATTCACTCTATTCCTTGCCCTCCTTTCACCCTCCTGCATGTTCAGGCCCCGATCACACAAAATCTTTTTCACTCCATCTTTCCACCTCCAATTTGGTCTCCCTCTTCTCCTCGTTCCCTCCACCTCCGACACATATATCCACTTGGTCGATCTTTCCTCACTCATTCTCTCCATGTGCCCAAACCATTTCAAAACACCCTCTTCTGCTCTCTCAACCACGCTCTTTTTATTTCCACACATCTCTCTTACCCTTACGTTACTTACTCGATCAAACCACCTCACACCACACATTGTCCTCAAACATCTCATTTCCAGCACATCCATCCTCCTGCGCACAACTCTATCCATAGCCCACGCCTCGCAACCATACAACATTGTTGGAACCACTATTCCTTCAAACATACCCATTTTTGCTTTCCGAGATAATGTTCTCGACTTCCGCACATCCTTCAAGGCTCCCAGGATTTTCGCCCCCTCCCCCACCCTATGATCCACTTCCGCTTCCATGGTTCCATCCGCTGCCAGATCCACTCCCAGATATCTAAAACACTTTACTTCCTCCAGTTTTTCTCCATTCAGACTTACGTCCCAATTGTCTTGACCCTCAACCCTACTGTACCTAATAACCTTCCTCTTATTCACATTTACTCTTAACTTTCTTCTTTCACACACTTTACCAAACTCAGTCACCAGCTTCTACAGTTTCCCACATGAATCAGCCACCAGCGCTGTATCATCAGCGAACAACAACTGACTCACTTCCCAAGCTCTCTCATCCACAACAGACTTCATACTTGCACCTCTTTCCAGAACTCTTGCATTCACCTCCCTAACAACCCCATCCATAAACAAATTAAACAACCATGGAGACATCACACACCCCTGCCGCAAACCTACATTCACTGAGAACCAATTACTTTCCTCTCTTCCTACACGTACACATGCCTTACATCCTCGATAAAAACTTTTCACTGCTTCTAACAACTTGCCTCCCACACCATATATTCTTAATACCTTCCACAGAGCATCTCTATCAACTCTATTATATACCTTCTCCAGATCCATAAAAGCTACATACAAATCCATTTGCTTTTCTAAGTATTTCTCACATACATTCTTCAAAGCAAACACCTGATCCACACATCCTCTACCACTTCTGAAACCACACTGCTCTTCCCTAATCTGATGCTCTGTACATGCCTTCACCCTCTCAATCAATACCCTCCCATATAATTTACAAGGAATCCTCACCAAACTTATACCTCTGAAATTTGAGCACTCACTCTTATCCCCTTTGCCTTTGTACAATGGCACTATGCACGCATTCCGCCAATCCTCAGGCACCTCACCATGAGTCATACATACATTGAATAACCTTACCAACCAGTCAATAATACAGTCACCCCCTTTTTTAATAAATTCCACTGCAATACCATCCAAACCTGCTGCCTTGCCGGCTTTCATCTTCCGCAAAGCTTTTACTACCTCTTCTCTGTTTACCAAATCATTTTCCCTAACCCTCTCACTTTGCACACCACCTCGACCAAAACACCCTATATCTGCCACTCTATCATCAAACACATTCAACAAACCTTCAAAATACTCACTCCATCTCTTTCTCACATCACCACTACTTGTTATCACCTCCCCATTTGCGCCCTTCACTGAAGTTCCCATTTGCTCCCTTGTCTTTACCTCCTTCCAGAACATCTTTTTATTCTCCCTAAAATTTAATGATACTCTCTCACCCCAACTCTCATTTGCTCTCTTTTTCACCTCTTGCAACTTTCTCTTGACCTCCTGTCTCTTTCTTTTATACATCTCCCACTCAATTGCATTTTTTTCCTGCAAAAATCGTCCAAATGCCTCTCTCTTCTCTTTCACTAATAATCTTACTTTTTCATCCCACCACTCACTACCCTTTCTAATCAACCCACCTCCCACTCTTCTCATGCCACAAGCATCTTTTGCGCAATCCATCACTGATTCCCTAAATACATCCCATTCCTCCCCCACTCCCCTTACTTCCATTATTCTCACCTTTTTCCATTCTGTACTCAGTCTCTCCTGGTACTTCCTCACACAAGTCTCCTTCCAAGCTCACTTACTCTCACCACCCTCTTCACCCCAACATTCACTCTTCTTTTCTGAAAACCCATACAAATCTTCACCTTAGCCTCCACAAGATAATGATCAGACATCCCTCCAGTTTCACCTCTCAGCACATTAACATCCAAAAGTCTCTCTTTCGCGCGCCTGTCAATTAACACGTAATCCAATAACACTCTCTGGCCATCTCTCCTACTTACAGACGTATACTTATGTATATCTCGCCTTTTAAACCAGGTATTCCCAATCACCAGTCCTTTTTCAGCACAAATCTACAAGCTCTTCACCATTTCCATTTACAACACTGAACACCCCATGTATACCAATTATTCCCTCAACTGCCACTTTACTCACCTTTGCATTCAAATCACCCATCACTATAACCCGGTCTCGTGCATCAAAACCACTAACACACTCATTCAGCTGCTCCCAAAACACTTGCCTCTCATAATCTCTCTTCTCATGCCCAGGTGCATATGCACCAATACTCACCCATCTCTCTCCATCAACTTTCAGTTTTACCCATGTTAATCGAGAATTTACTTTCTTACATTCTATCACATACTCCCACAACTCCTGTTTCAGGAGTACTGCTACTCCTTCCCTTGCTCTTGTCCTCTCACTAACCCCTGACTTTACTCCCAAGACATTCCCAAACCACTCTTCCCCTTTACCCTTGAGCTTCGTTTCACTCAGAGCCAAAACATCCAGGTTCCTTTCCTCAAACATACTACCTATCTCTCCTTTTTTCACATCTTGGTTACATCCACTCATTTAGACACTTCAGTCTGAGCCTTCGAGGAGGATGAGCACTCCCCGCGTGACTCCTTCTTCTGTTTCCCATGTTAGAAAGTTAAAAAAATACAAGGAGGGGAGGATTTCTGGCCCCCCTTTAGTCTCCTTCTACGACACGCGAGGAATGCGTGGGAAGTATTCTTTCACCCCTATCCCCAGGGGTAATATACATATATATGCATATATATATATATATATATATATATATATATATATATATATATATATATATATATATATATATATATATATATATATATATATATATATTTTTTTTTTTTTTTTATACTTTGTCGCTGTCTCCCGCGTTTGCGAGGTAGCGCAAGGAAACAGACGAAAGAAATGGCCCAACCCCCCCCATACACATGTACATACACACGTCCACACACGCAAAATATACATACCTACACAGCTTTCCATGGTTTACCCCAGACGCTTCACATGCCTTGATTCAATCCACTGACAGCACGTCAACCCCTGTATACCACATCGCTCCAATTCACTCTATTCCTTGCCCTCCTTTCACCCTCCTGCATGTTCAGGCCCCGATCACACAAAATCTTTTTCACTCCATCTTTCCACCTCCAATTTGGTCTCCCTCTTCTCCTCGTTCCCTCCACCTCCGACACATATATCCTCTTGGTCAATCTTTCCTCACTCATTCTCTCCATGTGCCCAAACCATTTCAAAACACCCTCTTCTGCTCTCTCAACCACGCTCTTTTTATTTCCACACATCTCTCTTACCCTTACGTTACTTACTCGATCAAACCACCTCACACCACACATTGTCCTCAAACATCTCATTTCCAGCACATCCATCCTCCTGCGCACAACTCTATCCATAGCCCACGCCTCGCAACCATACAACATTGTTGGAACCACTATTCCTTCAAACATACCCATTTTTGCTTTCCGAGATAATGTTCTCGACTTCCACACATTTTTCAAGGCTCCCAAAATTTTCGCCCCCTCCCCCACCCTATGATCCACTTCTGCTTCCATGGTTCCATCCGCTGACAGATCCACTCCCAGATATCTAAAACACTTCACTTCCTCCAGTTTTTCTCCATTCAAACTCACCTCCCAATTGACTTGACCCTCAACCCTACTGTACCTAATAACCTTGCTCTTATTCACATTTACTCTTAACTTTCTTCTTCCACACACTTTACCAAACTCAGTCACCAGCTTCTGCAGTTTCTCACATGAATCAGCCACCAGCGCTGTATCATCAGCGAACAACAACTGACTCACTTCCCAAGCTCTCTCATCCCCAACAGACTTCATACTTGCCCCTCTTTCCAGGACTCTTGCATTTACCTCCCTAACAACCCCATCCATAAACAAATTAAACAACCATGGAGACATCACACACCCCTGCCGCAAACCTACATTCACTGAGAACCAATCACTTTCCTCTCTTCCTACACGTACACATGCCTTACATCCTCGATAAAAACTTTTCACTGCTTCTAACAACTTGCCTCCCACACCATATATTCTTAATACCTTCCACAGAGCATCTCTATCAACTCTATCATATGCCTTCTCCAGATCCATAAATGCTACATACAAATCCATTTGCTTTTCTAAGTATTTCTCACATACATTCTTCAAAGCAAACACCTGATCCACACATCCTCTACCACTTCTGAAACCGCACTGCTCTTCCCCAATCTGATGCTCTGTACATGCCTTCACCCTCTCAATCAATACCCTCCCATATAATTTACCAGGAATACTCAACAAACTTATACCTCTGTAATTTGAGCACTCACTCTTATCCCCTTTGCCTTTGTACAATGGCACTATGCACGCATTCCGCCAATCCTCAGGCACCTCACCATGAGTCATACATACATTAAATAACCTTACCAACCAGTCAACAATACAGTCACCCCCTTTTTTAATAAATTCCACTGCAATACCATCCAAACCTGCTGCCTTGCCGGCTTTCATCTTCCGCAAAGCTTTTACTACCTCTTCTCTGTTTACCAAATCATTTTCCCTAACCCTCTCACTTTGCACACCACCTCGACCAAAACACCCTATATCTGCCACTCTGTCATCAGACACATTCAACAAACCTTCAAAATACTCATTCCATCTCCTTCTCACATCACCACTACTTGTTATCACCTCCCCATTTACGCCCTTCACTGAAGTTCCCATTTGCTCCCTTGTCTTACGCACCCTATTTACCTCCTTCCAGAACATCTTTTTATTCTCCCTAAAATTTACTGATAGTCTCTCACCCCAACTCTCATTTGCCCTTTTTTTCACCTCTTGCACCTTTCTCTTGACCTCCTGTCTCTTTCTTTTATACTTCTCCCACTCAATTGCATTTTTTCCCTGCAAAAATCGTCCAAATGCCTCTCTCTTCTCTTTCACTAATACTCTTACTTCTTCATCCCACCACTCACTACCCTTTCTAAACAGCCCACCTCCCACTCTTCTCATGCCACAAGCATCTTTTGCGCAATCCATCACTGATTCCCTAAATACATCCCATTCCTCCCCCACTCCCCTTACTTCCATTGTTCTCACCTTTTTCCATTCTGTACACAGTCTCTCCTGGTACTTCCCCACACAGGTCTCCTTCCCAAGCTCACTTACTCTCACCACCTTCTTCACCCCAACATTCACTCCTCTTTTCTGAAAACCCATACTAATCTTCACCTTAGCCTCCACAAGATAATGATCAGACATCCCTCCAGTTGCACCTCTCAGCACATTAACATCCAAAAGTCTCTCTTTCGCACGCCTGTCAATTAACACGTAATCCAATAACGCTCTCTGGCCATCTCTCCTACTTACATAAGTATACTTATGTATATCTCGCTTTTTAAACCAGGTATTCCCAATCATAAGTCCTTTTTCAGCACATAAATCTACAAGCTCTTCACCATTTCCATTTACAACACTGAACACCCCATGCATACCAATTATTCCCTCAACTGCCACATTACTCACCTTTGCATTCAAATCACCCATCACTATAACCCGGTCTCGTGCATCAAAACCGCTAACACACTCATTCAGCTGCTCCCAAAACACTTTTCCATAGCCAGAGGTTGAACCATTATGTGACATTCATTTTTTTCATTCATTTCAAGCTAAAAGTTTGTTTTCTAAATTGTTTCTTACATTTTTCATATGTATATATATGTATGTGTGTGTGTGTGTGTGTGTGTGTGTGTGCGTGTGTGTGTGTGTGTGTGTGTGTGTGTGTGTGTATATGTATATATATATGTATATTATCCCTGGGGATAGGGGTGAAAGAATACTTCCCACGTATTCCTCGCGTGTCGTAGAAAGCGACTAGAGGGGACGGGAGCGGGGGGCCGGAAATCCTCCCCTCCTTGTATTAACTTTCTAAAATGGGAAACAGAAGAAGGAGTCACGCGGGGAGTGATCATCCTCCTCGAAGGCTCAGAGTGGGGTGCCTAAATGTGTGTGGATGTAACCAAGATGTGAAAAAAGGAGAGATAGGTAGTATGTTTGAGGAAAGGAACCTGGATGTTTTGGCTCTGAGTGAAACGAAGCTCAAGGGTAAAGGGGAAGAGTGGTTTGGAAATGTCTGGGGAGTAAAGTCAGGGGTTAGTGAGAGGACAAGAGCAAGGGAAGGAGTAGCAATACTCCTGAAACAGGAGTTGTGGGAGTATGTGATAGAATGTAAGAAAGTAAATTCTCGATTAATATGGGTAAAATTGAAAGTTGATGGAGAGAGATGGGTGATTATTGGTGCATATGCACCTGGGCATGAGAAGAAAGATCATGAGAGGCAAGTGTTTTGGGAGCAGCTGAATATATATATATATATATATATATATATATATATATATATATATATATATATATATATATATATATATATATATATATATATATATTGGTTCTCAGTGAATGTAGGTTTGCGGCAGGGGTGTGTGATGTCTCCATGGTTGTTTAATTTGTTTATGGATGGGGTTGTTAGGGAGGTAAATGCAAGAGTTTTGGAAAGAGGGGCAAGTATGAAGTCTGTTGGGGATGAGAGAGCTTGGGAAGTGAGTCAGTTGTTGTTCGCTGATGATACAGCGCTGGTGGCTGATTCATGTGAGAAACTGCAGAAGCTGGTGACTGAGTTTCGTAAAGTGTGTGGAAGAAGAAAGTTAAGAGTAAATGTGAATAAGAGCAAGGTTATTAGGTACAGTAGGGTTGAGGGTCAAGTCAATTGGGAGGTGAGTTTGAATGGAGAAAAACTGGAGGAAGTGAAGTGTTTTACATATCTGGGAGTGGATCTGGCAGCGGATGGAACCATGGAAGCGGAAGTGGATCATAGGGTGGGGGAGGGGGCGAAAATTCTGGGGGCCTTGAAGAATGTGTGGAAGTCGAGAACATTATCTCGGAAAGCAAAAATGGGTATGTTTGAAGGAATAGTGGTTCCAACAATGTTGTATGGTTGCG
This sequence comes from Panulirus ornatus, assembly GCF_036320965.1. NCBI lineage: Eukaryota > Metazoa > Arthropoda > Malacostraca > Decapoda > Palinuridae > Panulirus > Panulirus ornatus. The sequence continues at coordinate 49,750,172 of NC_092233.1, forward strand.
AGGCGTGGGCTATGGATAGAGTTGTGCGCAGGAGGATGGATGTGCTGGAAATGAGATGTTTGAGGACAATGTGTGGTGTGAGGTGGTTTGATCGAGTGAGTAACGTAAGGGTAAGAGAGATGTGTGGAAATAAAAAGAGCGTGGTTGAGAGAGCAGAAGAGGGTGTTTTGAAGTGGTTTGGGCACATGGAGAGGATGAGTGAGGAAAGATTGACCAAGAGGATATATGTGTCGGAGGTGGAGGGAGCAAGGAGAAGAGGGAGACCAAATTGGAGGTGGAAAGATGGAGTGAAAAAGATTTTGTGTGATCGGGGCCTGAACATGTAGGAGGGTGAAAGGAGGGCAAGGAATAGAGTGAATTGGAGCGATGTGGTATACCGGGGTTGACGTGCTGTCAGTGGATTGAATCAAGGCATGTGAAGCGTCTGGGGTAAACCATGGTAAGCTTTGTAGGTATGTATATTTGCGTGTGTGGACGTATGTATATACATGTGTATGGGGGGGGGTTGGGACATTTCTTTCGTCTGTTTCCTTGCGCTACCTCGCAAACGCGGGAGACAGCGACAAAGTATAAAAAAAAAAAAAAATATATATATATATATATATATATATATATATATATATATATATATATATATATATATATATATATATATATACACATACATACGCACATATCCACACATACACACACATACATATATATACATATGAAAAATGTAAGAAATAATTTAGAAAACTGAAACTTCTAGCTTGAAATGAAATGAAAAAAAATAAATGTCACATAATGGTTCAACCTCTGGCTATGGAAAAGGGAAATGTATAATCTATTTACACAAACGTCAATAGTAGTTTTCATCAATTTAACCACTGTATCATACTCCCTGGTCCTTATGTATATATATATATATATATATATATATATATATATATATATATATATATATATATATATATAAAACGCGACTAGAGGGGACGGGAGCAGGGGGCCAGAAATCCTCCCCTCCTTGTATTTTAACTTTCTAAAAATGGGAAACAGAAGGAGTCACGCGGGGAGTGCTCATCCTCCTCGTAGACTCGGATTGGGGTGTCTAAATGTGTGTGGATGTAACCAAGATGTGAAAAAAGGAAAGATAGGTAGTATGTTTGAGGAAAGGAACCTGGATGTTTTGGCTCTGAGTGAAACGAAGCTCAAGGGTAAAGGGGAAGAGTGGTTTGGGAATGTTTTGGGAGTAAAGTCAGGGGTTAGTGAGAGGACAAGAGCAAGGGAAGGAGTAGCAGTACTCCTGAATCAGGAGTGGTGGGAGTATGTGATAGAATGTAAGAAAGTAAATTCTCGATTAACATGGGTAAAACTGAAAGTTGATGGAGAGAGATGGGTGATTATTGGTGCATATGCACCTGGGCATGAGAAGAAAGATCATGAGAGGCAATTGTTTTGGGAGCAGCTAAATGAGTGTGTTAGTGGTTTTGATGCACGAGACCGGGTTATATTGATGGATGATTTGAATGCAAAGGTGAGTAATGTGGTAGTTGAGGGAATAATTGGTATACATGGGGTGTTCAGTGTTGTAAATTGAAATGGTAAAGAGCTTGTACATTTATGTGCTGAAAAAGGGCTGGTGATTGGGAATACCTTGTTTAAAAAGCGAGATACACATAAGTATACGTATGTAAGTAGGAGAGATGGCCAGAGAGCGTTATTGGATTACGTGTTAATTGACAGGCGTGCAAAAGAGAGACTTTTGGATGTTAATGTGCTGAGAGGTGCAACTGGAGGGATGTCTGATCATTATCTTGTGGAGGTTAAGGTGAAGATTTGTATGGGTTTTCAGAAAAGAAGAGTGAATATTGGGGTGAAGAGGGTGGTGAGAGTAAGTGAGCATGGGAAGGAGACTTGTGTGAGGAAGTACCAGGAGAGACTGAGTACAGAATGGAAAAAGGTGAGAACAATGGAAGTAAGGGGAGTGGGGGAGGAATGGGATGTTTTTAGGGAATCAGTGATGGAGTGCGCAAAAGATGCTTGTGGCATGAGATGCGTGGGAGGTGGGTTGATTAAAAAGGGTAGTGAGTGGTGGGATGAAGAAGTAAGATTATTAGTGAAAGAGAAGAGAGAGGCATTTGGACGATTTTTGCAGGGAAAAAATGCAATTGAGTGGGAGATGTATAAAAGAAAGAGACAGGAGGTCAAGAGAAAGGTGCAAGAGGTGAAAAAGAGGGCAAATGAGAGTTGGGATGAGAGAGTATCATTAAATTTTAGGGAGAATAAAAAGATGTTCTGGAAGGAGGTAAATAAAGTGCGTAAGACAAGGGAGCAAATGGGAACTTCAGAGAAGGGCGCTAATGGGAGGTGATAACAAGTAGTGGTGATGTGAGAAGGAGATGGAGTGAGTATTTTGAAGGTTTGTTGAATGTGTTTGATGATAGAATGGCAGATATAGGGTGTTTTGGTCGAGGTGGTGTGCAAAGTGAGAGGGTTAGGGTAAATGATTTGGTAAACAGAGAAGAGGTAGTAAAAGCTTTGCGGAAGATGAAAGCCGGCAAGGCAGCAGGTTTGGATGGTATTGCAGTGGAATTTATTAAAAAAGGGGGTGACTGTATTATTCACTGGTTGGTAAGGTTATTTAATGTAAGTATGACTCATGGTGAGGTGCCTGAGGATTGGCGGAATGCGTGCATAGTGCCATTGTACAAAGAGAAAGGGGATAAGAGTGAGTGCTCAAATTACAGAGGTATAAGTTTGTTGAGTATTCCTGGTAAATTACATGGGAGGGTATTGATTGAGAGGGTGAAGGCATGTACAGAGCATCAGATTAGGGAAGAGCAGTGTGGTTTCAGAAGTGGTAGAGGATGTGTGGATCAGGTGTTTGCTTTGAAGAATGTATGTGAGAAATACTTAGAAAAGCAAATGGATTTGTATGTAGCATTTATAGATCTGGAGAAGGCATATAATAGAGTTGATAGAGATGCTCTGTGGAAGGTATTAAGAATATATGTTGTGGGAGGCAAGTTGTTAGAAGCAGTGAAAAGTTTTTATCGAGGATGTAATGCATGTGTTCGTGTAGAAAGAGAGGAAAGTGATTGGTTCTCAGGGAATGTAGGTTTGCGGCAGGGGTGTGTGATGTCTCCATGGTTGTTTAATTTGTTTATGGATGGGGTTGTTAGGGAGGTAAATGCAAGAGTTTTGGAAAGAGGGGCAAGTATGAAGTCTGTTGTGGATGAGAGAGCTTGGGAAGTGAGTCAGTTCTTGTTCGCTGATGATACAGCGCTGGTGGCTGATTCATGTGAGAAACTGCAGAAGCTGGTGACTGAATTTGGTAAAGTGTGTGAAAGAAGAAAGTTAAGAGTAAATGTGAATAAGAGCAAGGTTATTAGGTACAGTAGGGTTGAGGGTCAAGTCGATTGGGAGGTAAGTTTGAAAGGAGAAAAACTGGAGGAAGTAAAGTGTTTTAGATATCTGGGAGTGGATCTGGCAGAGGATGGAACCATGGAAGCGGAAGTGAATCATAGGGTGGGGGAGGGGGCGAAAATCCTGGGAGCCTTGAAGAATGTGTGGAAGTCGAGAACATTATCTCGGAAAGCAAAAATGAGTATGTTTGAAGGAATAGTGGTTCCAACAATGTTGTATGGTTGCGAGGCGTGGGCTATGGATAGAATTGTGCGCAGGAGGGTGGATGTGCTGGAAATGAGATGTTTTAGGACAATGTGTGGTGTGAGGTGGTTTGATCGAGTAAGTAATGTAAGGGTAAGAGAGATGTGTGGAAATAAAAAGAGCGTGGTTGAGAGAGCAGAAGAGGGTGTTTTGAAATGGTTTGGGCACATGGAGAGAATGAGTGAGAAAAGATTGACCAAGAGGATATATTTGTCGGAGGTGGAGGAAACGAGAAGTGGGAGACCAAATTGGAGGTGGAAAGATGGAGTGAAAAAGATTTTGTGTGATCGGGGCCTGAACATGCAGGAGGGTGAAAGGCGGGCAAGGAATAGAGTGAATTGGATCGATGTCGTATACCGGGGTTGACGTGCTATCAGTGGATTGAATCAGGGCATGTGAAGCGTCTGGGGTAAACCATGGAAAGTTGTGTGGGGCCTGGATGGGGAAAGGGAGCTGTGGTTTCGGGCATTATTGCATGACAGCTAGAGACTGAGTGTGAACAAATGGGGCCTTTGTTGTCTTTTCCTAGCGCTACCTCGCACACATGAGGGAGGGGGGGATGGTATTCCTTGTGTGGCGAGGTGGCGATGGGAATGAATAAAGACAGACAGTGTGAATTGTGTGCATGGGTATATATGTATGTGTCTGTGTGTGTATATATGTGTGTGCATTGGGATGTATAGGTGTGTGTGTTTGCGTGTGTAGACGTGTATGTGTGTGCATGTGTATGCGGGTGGGTTGGGCCATTTTCTTTCGTCTGTTTCCTTGCGCTGCCTCGTAGGCGCGGAGGGCGGTGACGGGGCAGAATGAAAAATGGAAAAATAAATAAATATATATATATATATATATATATATATATATATATATATATATATATATATATATATATATATATATATATATATATATATATCCCTGGGGATAGGGGAGAAAGAATACTTCCCACGTATTCCCTGCGTGTCGTAGAAGGCGACTAAACGGGGAGGGAGCGGGTGACTGGAAAGCCTCCCCTCTCGTTTTTTTTTTTTTTTTAATTTTCCAAAAGAAGAAACAGAGAAGGGGGCCAGGTGAGGATATTCCCTCTAAGGCCCAGTCCTCTATTCTTAACGTTACCTTGCTAACGCGGGAAATGGCGAATAGTATAAGATATATATATATATATATATATATATATATATATATATATATATATATATATATATATATATATATATATATATATATATATATATATAACTTTTTTTTTCACACTATTCGCCATCTCCCGCATTAGCGAGGTTGCGTTAAGAACAGAGGACTGGGCCTTTCAGGGAATATCCTCACCTGGCCCCCTTCTCTGTCCCTTCTTTTGAAAAAAAAAAAAAAAAAGAGAGCGGAGGATTTCCAGAACCCCTGCTCCCTTTCCTTTTAGTCGCCTTCTACGACACGCAGGGAATACGTGGGAAGTATTCTTTCTCCCCTATCCCCAGGGATGATATATATATATATATATATATATTTGCTTTGTCGCTGTCTCCCGCGTTTGCGAGGTAGCGCAAGGAAATAGACGAAAGAAATGGCCCAACCCACCCTCATACACATGTATATACATACGTCCACACACGCAAATATATATACCTACACAGCTTTCCATGGTTTACCCAAGACGCTTCACATGCCCTGATTCAATCCACTGACAGCACGTCAACCCCGGTATATCACATCGATCCAATTCACTCTATTCCTTGCCCTCCTTTCACCCTCCTACATGTTCAGCCCCGATCACACAAAATCTCTTTCACTCCATCTTTCCACCTCCAATTTGGTCTCCCACTTCTCGTTCCCTCCACCTCCGACACAAATATCCTCTTGGTCAATCTTTCTTCACTCATTCTCTCCATGTGCCCAAACCATTTCAAAACACCCTCTTCTGCTCTCTCAATCACGCTCTTTTTATTTCCACACATCTCTCTTACCCTTACGTTACTTACTCGATCAAACCACCTCACACCACACATTGTTCTCAAACATCTCATTTCCAGCACATCCATCCTCCTGCGCACAACTCTATCCACAGCCCACGCCTCGCAACCATACAACATTGTTGGAACCACTATTCCTTCAAACATACCCATTTTTGCTCTCCGACATAATGTTCTCGACTTCCACACATTCTTCAAGCCTCCCAGGATTTTCGCCAACTCCCCCACCGTATGATCCACTTCCGCTTCCATGGTTCCATCCGCGGCCAGATCCACTCCCAGATATCTAAAACACTTTACTTCCTCCAGTTTTTCTCCATTCAAACTTACCTCCCAATTGACTTGACCCTCAACCCTACTGTACCTAATAACCTTGCTCTTATTCACATTTACTCTTAACTTTCTTCTTTCACACACTTTACCAAACTCAGTTACCAGCTTCTGCAGTTTCTCACATGAATCAGCCACCAGCATGGTATCATCAGCGAACAACAACTGACTCACTTCCCAAGCTCTCTCATCCCCAACAGACTTCATACTCGCCCCTCTTTCCAAAACTCTTGCATTCACCTCCCTAAAAATCCCATCCATAAACAAATTAAACAACCATGGAGACATCACACACCTCTGCCGCAAACCTACATATATATATATATATATATATATATATATATATATATATATATATATATATATATATATATATATATATATATATATATAAATATATATATATAGTGGTTAGTGGTTTTGATGCACGAGACCGGGTTATAGTGATGGGTGATTTGAATGCAAAGGTAAGTAATGTGGCAGTTGAGGGAATAATTGGTATACATGGGGTGTTCAGTGTTGTAAATGGAAATGGTGAAGAGCTTTTAGATTTATGTGCTGAAAAAGGACTGATGATTGGGAATACCTGGTTTAAAAAGCGAGATATACATAAGTATACTTATGTAAGTAGGAGAGATGGCCAGTGAGCGTTATTGGATTACGTGTTAATTGACAGGCGCGCGAAAGAGAGACTTTTGGATGTTAATGTGCTGAGAGGTGCAACTGGAGGGATGTCTGATCATTATCTTGTGGAGGCTAAGGTGAAGATTTGTATGGGTTTTCAGAAAAGAAGAGTGAATGTTGGGGTGAAGAGGGTGGTGAGAGTAAGTGAGCTTGGGAAGGAGACTTGTGTGAGGAAGTACCAGGATAGACTGAGTACAGAATGGAAAAAGGTGAGAACAATGGAAGTAAGGGGAGTGGGGGAGGAATGGGATGTATTTAGGGAATCAATGATAGATTGCGCAAAAGATGCTTGTGGCATGAGAAGAGTGGGAGGTGGGTTGATTAGAAAGGGTAGTGAGTGGTGGGATGAAGAAGTAAGAGTATTAGTGAAAGAGAAGAGAGAGGCATTTGGACGATTTATGCAGGGAAAAAATGCAGTTGAGTGGGAGACTTATAAAAGAAAGAGACAGGAGGTCAAGAGAAAGGTGCAAGAGGTGAAAAAAAGGGAAAATGAGAGTTGGGGTGAGAGAGTATCATTAAATTTTAGGGAGAATAAAAAGATGTTCTGGAAGGAGGTAAATAAAGTGCGTAAGACAAGGGAGCAAAGGGGAACTTCAGTGAAGGGCGCAAATGGGGAGGTGATAACAAATAGTGGTGATGTGAGAAGGAGATGGAGTGAGTATTTTGAAGGTTTGTTGAATGTGTTTGATGATAGAGTGGCAGATATAAGGTGTTTTGGTCGAGGTGGTGTGCAAAGTGAGAGGGTTAGGGAAAATGATTTGGTAAACAGAGAAGAGGTAGTAAAAGCTTTGCGGAAGATGAAAGCCGGCAAGGCAGCAGGTTTGGATGGTATTGCAGTGGAATTTATTAAAAAAGGGAGTGACTGTATTGTTCACTGGTTGGTAAGGTTATTTAATGTATGTATGACTCACGGTGAGGTGCCTGAGGATTGGAGGAATGCTTGCATAGTGCCATTGTACAAAGGCAAAGGGGATAAGAGTGAGTGCTCAAATTACAGAGGTATAAGTTTGTTGAGTATTCCTGGTAAATGATATGGGAGGGTATTGATTGAGAGGGTGAAAGCATGTACAGAGCATCAGATTGGGGAAGAGCAGTGTTGTTTCAGAAGTGGTAGAGGATGTGTGGATCAGGTGTTTGCTTTCAAGAATGTATGTGAGAAAAGCAAATGGATTTGTATGTAGCATTTATGGATCTGGAGAAGGCATATGATAGAGCTGATAGAGATGCTCTGTGGAAGGTATTAAGAATATATGGTGTGGGAGGCAAGTTGTTAGAAGCAGTGAAAAGTTTTTATCGAGGATGTAAGGCATGTGTACGTGTAGGAAGAGAGGAAAGTGATTGGTTCTCAGTGAATGTAGGTTTGCGGCAGGGGTGTGTGATGTCTCCATGGTTGTTTAATTTGTTTATGGATGGTGTTGTTAGGGAGGTGAATGCAAGAGTTTTGGAAAGAGGGGCAAGTATGAAGTCTGTTGGGGATGAGATAGCTTGGGAAGTGAGTCAGTTCTTGTTCGCTGATGATACAGCGCTGGTGGCTGATTCATGTGAGAAACTGCAGAAGCTGGTGACTGAGTTTGGTAAAGTGTGTGAAAGAAGAAAGTTAAGAGTAAATGTGAATAAGAGCAAGGTTATTAGGTACAGTAGGGTTGAGGGTCAAGTCAATTGGGAGGTAAGTTTGAATGGAGAAAAACTGGAGGAAGTAAAGTGTTTTAGATATCTGGGAGTGGATCTGGCAGTGGATGGAACCATGGAAGCGGAAGTTGATCATAGGGTGGGGGAGGGGGCGAAAATTCTGGGAGCCTTGAAGAATGTGTGGAAGTCGAGAACATTATCTCGGAGAGAAAAAATGGGTATGTTTGAAGGAATAGTGGTTCCAACAATGTTGTATGGTTGCGAGGCGTGGGCTATGGATAGAGTTGTGCGCAGGAGGATGGATGTGCTGGAAATGATATGTTTGAGGACAATGTGTGGTGTGAGATGGTTTGATCGAGTAAGTAACGAAAGGGTAAGAGAGATGTGTGGAAATAAAAAGAGCGTGGTTGAGAGAGCAGAAGAGGGTGTTTTGAAATGGTTTGGTCACATGGAGAGAATGAGTGAGGAAAGATTGACCAAGAGGATATATGTGTCGGAGGTGGAGGGAACGAGGAGAAGTGGGAGACCAAATTGGAGGTGGAAAGATGGAGTGAAAAAGATTTTGTGTGATCGGGGCCTCAACATGCAGGAGGGTGAAAGGAGGGCAAGGAATAGAGTGAATTGGAGCGATGTGGTATACCGGGGTTGACGTGCTGTCAGTGGATTAAATCGGGGCATGTGAAGCGTCTGGGGTAAACCATGGAAAGCTGTGTAGGTATGTATATTTTGCGTGTGTGGACGTATGCATATACATGTATATGGGGGTGGGTTGGGCCATTTCTTTCGTCTTTTTCCTTGCGCTAACTCGCAAACGCGGGAGACAGCGACAAAGCAATATATATATATATATATATATATATATATATGGCCCAACCCACCCCCATACACATGTATATACATACGTCCACACACGCAAATATACATACCTACACAGCTTTCCATGGTTTACCCCAGAAGCTTCACATGCCTTGATTCAATCCACTGACAGCACGTCAACCCCGGTATACTACATCGCTCCAATTCACTCTAATCCTTGCCCTCCTTTCACCCTCCTGCATGTTCAGGCCCCGATCAAACAAAATCTTTTTCACTACATCTTTCCACCTCCAATTTGGTGTCCCTCTTCTCCTCGTTCCCTCCACCTCCGACACATATATCCTCTTGGTCAATCTTTCCTCACTCATTCTCTCCATGTGACCAAACCATTTCAAAACACCCTCTTTTGCTCTCTCAACCACGCTCTTTTTATTTCCACACATCTCTCTTACCCTTACGTTACTTACTCGATCAAACCACCTCACACCACACATTGTCCTCAAACATCTCATTTCCAGCACATCCATCCTCCTGCACACAACTCTCTCCATAGTCGACGCCTCGCAACCATACAACATTGTTGGAACCACTATTCCTTCAAACATACCCATTTTTGCTCTCCGAGATAATGTTCTCGACTTCTACACATTCTTCAAGGCTCCCAGAATTTTCGCCCCCTCCCCCACCCTATGATCCACTTCCGCTTCCATGGTTCCATCCGCTGCCAGATCCACTCCCAGATATCTAAAACACTTCACTTCCTCCAGTTTCTCTCCATTCAAACACACCTACCAATTGACTTGACCCTCAACCCTACTGTACCTAATAACCTTGCTCTTCTTCACATTTACTCTTAACTTTCTTCTTTCACACACTTTACCAAACTAAGTCACCAGCTTCTGTAGTTTCTCACATGAATCAGCCACCAGCGCTCCATCATCAGCGAACAAGAACTGACTCACTTCCCAAGCTATCTCATCCCCAACAGACTTCATACTTGCCCCTCTTTCCAAAACTCTTGCATTCACCTCCCTAACAACCCCATCCATAAACAAATTAAACAACCATGGAGACATCACACACCCCTGCCGCAAACCTACATTCACCGAGAACCAATCACTTTCTTCTCTTCCTACACGTACACATGCCTTACGTCCTCGATAAAAACTTTTCACTGCTTCTAACAACTTGCCTCCCACACCATATATTCTTAATACCTTCCACAGAGCATCTCTATCAACTCTATCATATGCCTTCTCCAGATCCATAAATGCTACAAACAAATCCATTTGCTTTTCTAAGTATTTCTCACATACATTCTTCAAAGCAAACACCTGATCCACACATCCTCTACCACTTCTGAAACCACACTGCTCCTCCCCAATCTGATGCTCTGTACATGCCTTCACCCTCTCAATCAATACCCTCCCATATAATTTGCCAGGAATACTCAACAAACTTATACCTCTGTAATTTGAGCACTCACTCTTATCCCCTTTGCCTTTGTACAATGGCACTATGCACGCATTCCGCCAATCCTCAGGCACCTCACCATGAGTCATACATACATTAAATAACCTTACCAACCAGTCAACAATACAGTCACCCCCTTTTTTAATAAATTCCACTGCAATACCATCCAAACCTGCTGCCTTGCCGGCTTTCATCTTCCGCAAAGCTTTTACTACCTCTTCTCTGTTTACCAAATCATTTTCCCTAACACTCGCACTTTGCACACCACCTCGACCAAAACATCCTTTATCTGCCACTCTATCATCAAACACATTCAACAAACCTTCAAAATACTCACTCCATCTCCTTCTCACATCACCACTACTTGTTATCACCTCCCCATTTGCGCCCTTCACTGAAGTTCCCATTTGCTCCCTTGTCTTACGCACTTTATTTACCTCCTTCCAGAACATCTTTTTATTCTCCCTAAAATTTAATGATACTCTCTCACCCCAACTCTCATTTGCCCTTTTTTTCACCTCTTGCACCTTTCTCTTGACCTCCTGTCTCTTTCTTTTATACGCCTCCCACTCAATTGCATTTTCTCCCTGCAAAAATCGTCCAAAAGCCTCTCTCTTCTCTTTCACTAATACTCTTACTTCTTCATCCCACCACTCACTACCCTTTCTAATCAACCCACCTCCCACTCTTCTCATACCACAAGCATCTTTTGCGCAATCCATCAATGATTCCCTAAATACATCCCATTCCTCCCCCACTCCCCTTACTTCCATTGTTCTCACCTTTTTCCATTCTGTACTCAGTCTCTCCTGGTACTTCCTCTCACAAGTCTCCTTCCCAAGCTCACTTACTCTCACCACCCTCTTCACCCCAACATTCACTCTTCTTTTCTGAAAACCCATACAAATCTTCACCTTAGCCTCCACAAGATAATGATCAGACATCCCTCCAGTTGCACCTCTCAGCACATTAACATCCAAAAGTCTCTCTTTCGCGCGCCTGTCAATTAACACGTAATCCAATAACGCTCTCTGGCCATCTCTCCTACTTATATACATCTACTTATGTATATCTCGATTTTTAAACCAGGTATTCCCAATCACCAGTCCTTTTTCAGTACATAAATCTACAAGCTCTTCACCATTTCCATTTACAACACTGAACACCCCATGAATACCAATTATTCCCTCAACTGCCACATTACTCACCTTTGCATTCAAATCATCCAACACTATAACCCGGTCTCGTGCATCAAAACCACTAACACACTCATTCAGCTGCTCCCAAAACACTTGCCTCTCATGATCTTTCTTCTCATGCCCAGGTGCATATGCACCAATAATCACCCATCTCTCTCCCTCACATTTACTCTTAACTTTCTTCTTTCACACACTTTTAGATATCTGGGAGTGGATCTGGCAGCGGATGGAACCATGGAAGCGGAAGTGAATCATAGGGTGGGGGAGGGGGCGAAAATCCTGGGAGCCTTGAAGAATGTTTGGAAGTCGAGAACATTATCTCGGAAAGCAAAAATGGGTATGTTTGAAGGAATAGTGGTTCCAACAATGTTGTATGGTTGCGAGGCGTGGGCTATGGATAGAGTTGTGCGCAGGAGGGTGGATGTGCTGGAAATAAGATTTTTGAGGACAATGTGTGGTGTGAGATGATTTGATCGAGCAAGTAATGTAAGGGTAAGAGTGATGTGTGGAAATAAAAAGAGCGTGGTTGAGAGAGCAGAAGAGGGTGTTTTGAAATGGTTTGGGCACATGGAGAGAATGAGTGATTAAAGATTGACCAAAAGGATATATGTGTCGGAGGTGGAGGGAACGAGAAGTGGGAGACCAAATTGGAGGTGGAAATGTGGAGTGATAAAGATTTTGAGTGATCGGGGCCTGAACATGCAGAAGGGTGAAAGGCGGGCAAGGAATAGAGTGAATTGGATCGATGTCGTATACCGGGGTTGACGTGCTGTCAGTGGATTGAATCAGGGTATGTGAAGCGTCTGGGGTAAACCATTGAAAGTTGTGTGGGGCCTGGATGTGGAAAGGGAGCTGTGGTTTCGGGCATTATTGCATGACAGCTAGAGACTGAGTGTGAACGAATGGGGCCTTTGTTGTCTTTTCCTAGCGCTACCTCGCACACATGAGGGGGGAGGGGGATGGTATTCCATGTGTGGCGAGGTGGCGATGGGAATGAATAAAGACAGACAGTGTGAATTGTGTCCATGGGTATATATGTATGTGTCGGTGTGTGTATATGTGTACATTGGGATATATAGGTATGTATATTTGCGTGTGTGGACGTGTATGTATATACAAGTGTATGGGGATCGGTTGGGCCATTTCTTTCGTCTGTTTCCTTGCGCTACCTCGCAAACGCGGGAGACAGCGACAAAGCAAAATAGAAAAAAAAAAGAAATATATATATATATATATATATATATATATATATATATATATATATATATATTATCCCTGGTGATAGGGGAGAAAGAATACTTCCCACGTATTCCCTGCGTGTCGTAGAAGGCGACTAAAAGGGGAGTGAGCGGGGGGCTGGAAATCCTCCCCTCTTGTTTTTTTTTTCTTTTTTTCCAAAAGAAGGAACAGAGAAGGGGGCCAGGTGAGGATATTCTCTCAGAGGCCCAGTCCTCTGTTCTTAACGCTACCTTGCTAACGCGAGAAATGGCGAATAATTTGAAAAAAAAAAAAAAAAAAAAAAATATATATATATATATATATATATATATATATATATATATATATATATATATATATATATATATATATATATATATATTATATATATATATATCCCTGAGGATAAGGGAGAAAGAATACTTCCCACGTATTCCCTGCGTGTCGTAGAAGACGTCTAAAGGCAGAGGGAGCGGGGGTCTGGATATCCCCCCGTTTATAATTTTCCAAGGGAAGGATCGGAGAGGTGGGCCTAGTGAGGATATACTGTCCAAGGCTCACTCCTCTGTTCTTAACGCTACCTCACTAACGCGGGATAATGCGAAAATTAAAACAAAAAAAAAGAAATATATATATATATATATATATATATATATATATATATATATATATATATATATATATATATATATATTTGCTTTGTCGCTGTTTCCCGCGTTTGCGAGGTAGCGCAAGGAAACAGACGAAAGAAATGGCCTAACCCACCCCCATACACATGTATATACATACGTCCACACACGCAAATATACATACCTACACAGCTTTCCATGGTTTACCCCAGACGCTTCACATACCCTAATTCAATCCACTGACATCACGTCAACCCCGGTATACCACATCGATCCAATTCACTCTATTCCTTGCCCTCCTTTCACCCTCCTGCATGTTCAGGCACCGATCACTCAAAATCTTTTTCACTCCATCTTTCCACCTCCAATTTGGTCTCCCACTTCTCCTCGTTCCCTCCACCTCCGACACATATATCCTCTTGATCAATATATATATATATATATATATATATATATATATATATATATATATATATATATATATATATATATATTTTGCTTTGTCGCTGTCTCCCGCGTTTGCGAGGTAGCGCAAGGAAACAGACGAAAGAAATGGCTCAACCCACCCCAATACACATGTATATACATACACATCCACACACCCAAATATACATACCTACACAGCTTTCCATGGTTTACCCCAGACGCTTCACATGCCCTGATTCAATCCACTGACAGCACGTCAACCCCGGTATACCACATCGATCCAATTCACTCTATTCCTTGCCCTCCTTTCACCCTCCTGCATGTTCAGGCCCCGATCACACAAAATGTTTTTCACTCTCTCTTTCCACCTCCCGTTTGGTCTCCCACTTCTCCTCGTTCCCTCCACCTCCGACACATATATCCTCTTGGTCAATCTTTCCTCTCTCATTCTCTCCATGTGCCCAAAGCATTTCAAAACACCCTCTTCTGCTCTCTCAACCACGCTCTTTTTATTTCCACACATCTCTCTTACCCTTACGTTACTTACTCGATCAAACCACCTCACACCACACATTGTCCTCAAACATCTCATTTCCAGCACATCCACCCTCCTGCGCACAACTCTATCCATAGCCCACGCCTTGCAACCATACAACATTGTTGGAACCACTATTCCTTCAAACATACCCATTTTTGCTTTCCGAGATAATGTTCTCGACTTCCACACATTCTTCAAGGCTCCCAGGATTTTTGCCCCCTCCCCCACCCTATGATCCACTTCCGCTTCCATGGTTCCATCCGCTGCCAGATCCACTCCCAGATATCTAAAACACTTTACTTCCTCCAGTTTTTCTCTATTCAAAGTTACGTCCCAATTGCCTTGACCCTCAACCCTACTGTACCAAATAACCTTGCTCTTATTCACATTTACTCTTCACTTTCTTCTTTCACACACTTTACCAAACTCAGTCACCAGCTTCTGCAGTTTCTCACATGAATCAGCCACCAGCGCTGTATCATCAGCGAACAAGAACTGACTCACTTCCCAAGCTATCTCATCCACAACAGACTTTATACTTGCCCCTCTTTCCAAAACTCTGTGGGGCCTGGATGTGGAAAGGGAGCTATGGTTTCGGGCATTATTACATGACAGCTAGAGACTGAGTGTGAACGAATGGGGCCTTTGTTGTCTTTTCCTAGCGGTACCTCGCACACATGAGGGGGTAGGGGATGTTATTCAATGTGTGGCGAGGTGGCGATGGGAATGAATAAAGGCAATGTGAATTGTGTGCATGTGTATATATGTATGTGTCTGTGTGTGTATATATATGTGTACATTGAGATGTATGGGTATGTATATTTGCATGTGTGGACGTGTATGTATATACGTGTGTATGGGTGTGGGTTGAGCCATTTCTTTCGTCTGTTTTCTTGCGCTACCTCGCAAACGCGGGAGACAGCAACAAAAGCAAAATATATGAATAAATACATAAATAAGTAATGTAAGGGTAAGCGAGATGTGTGGAAATAAAAAGAGCGTGGTTGAGAGAGCAGAGAAGGGTGTTTTGAAATGGTTTGGGCACATGGAGAGAATGAGTGAGGAAAGATTGACCAAGAGGATATATGTGTCGGAGGTGGAGGGAACGAGGAGAAGTGGGAGACCAAATTGGAGGTGGAAAGATGGAGTGAAAAAGATTTTGAGTGTTCGGGGCCTGAACATGCAGGAGGGTGAAAGGCGGGCAAGGAATAGAGTGAATTGGATCGATGTGGTATACCGGGGTTGACGTGATGTCAGTGGATTGAATCAGGGTATGTGAAGCGTCTGGTGTAAACCATGGAAAGTTGTGTGGGGCCTGGATGTGGAAAGGGAGCTGTGGTTTCGGGCATTATTGCATGACAGCTGGAGACTGAGTGTGAACGAATGGGGCCTTTGTTATCTTTTCCTAGCGCTACCTCGCACACATGAGGGGGGAGGGGGATGGTATTCCATGTGTGGCGAGGTGGCGATGGGAATGAATAAAGGCAGACAGTGTGAATTGTGTGCATGGGTATATATATATGTGTCTGTGTGTGTATATATATGTGTACATTGAGATGTATGGGTGTGTATGTTTGCGTGTGTGGACGTGTGTGTATCTACATGTGTATGGGGGTGGGTTGGGCCATTTCTTTCTTCTGTTTCCTTGCGCTACCTCGCAGATGCGGGAGACAGCGACAAAGCAAAATAATAAAAAAAAATAAATATATATATATATATATATATATATATATATATATATATATATATATATATATATATATGCATATATATATATATATATATATATATATATATATATATATGATTGGTATACATGGGGTGTTCAGTGCTGTAAATGGAAATGGTGAAGAGCTTGTAGATTTATGTGCTAAAAATGGACTGGTGATTGGGAATACCTGGTTTAAAAAGCGAGATATACATAAGTATACGTATGTAAGTAGGAGCGATGGCCAGAGAGCGTTATTGGATTATGTGTTAATTGACAGGCGCGCGAAAGAGAGACTTTTGGATGTTAATGTGCTGAGAGGTGCAACTGGAGGGATGTCTGATCATTATCTTGTGGAGGGTAAGGTGATGATTTGTATGGGTTTTCAGAAAAGAAGAGTGAATGTTGGGGTGAAGAGGGTGGTGAAAGTAAGTGAGCTTGGGAAGGAGACTTGTGTGAGGAAGTACCAGGAGAGACTGAGTATAGAATGGAAAAAGGTGAGAACAATGGAAGTAAGGGGAGTGGGGGAGGAATGGGATGTATTTAGGGAATCAGTGATGGATTGCGCAAAAGATGCTTGTGGCATGAGAAGAGTGGGAGGTGGGTTGATTAGAAAGGGTAGTGAGTGGCGGGATGAAGAAGTAAGATTATTAGTGAAAGAGAAGAGAGAGGCATTTGGACGATTTTTGCAGGGAAAAAATGAAATTGAGTGGAAGATGTATAAAAGAAAGAGACAGGAGGTCAAGAGAAAGGTGCAAGAGGTGAAAAAGAGGGCAAATGAGAGTTGGGGTGAGAGAGTATCATTAAATTTTAGGGAGAATAAAAAGATGTTCTGGAAGGAGGTAAAGACAAGGGAGCAAATGGGAACTTCAGTGAAGGGCGCAAATGGGGAGGTGATAACAAGTAGTGGTGATGTGAGAAGGAGATGGAGTGAGTATTTTGAAGGTTTGTTGAATGTGTTTGATGATAGAGTGGCAGATATAGGGTGTTTTGGTCAAGGTGGTGTGCACAGTGAGAGGGTTAGGGAAAATGATTTGGTAAACAGAGAAGAGGTAGTAAAAGCTTTGCGGAAGATGAAAGCCAGCAAGGCAGCAGGTTTGGATGGTATTGCAGTGGAATTTATAAAAAAAGGGGGTGACTGTATTATTGACTGGTTGGTAAGGTTATTTAATGTATGTATGACTCATGGTGAGGTGCCTGAGGATTGGCGGAATGCGTGCATAGTGCCATTGTACAAAGGCAAAGGGGATAAGAGTGAGTGCTCAAATTACAGAGGTATAAGTTTGTTGAGTATTCCTGGTAAATTATATGGGAGGGTATTGATTGAGAGGGTGAAGGCATGTACAGAGCATCAGATTGGGGAAGAGCAGTGTGGTTTCAGAAGTGGTAGAGGATGTGTGGATCAGGTGTTTGCGTTGAAGAATTATGTGAGAAATACTTAGAAAAGCAAATGGATTTGTATGTAGCATTTATGGATCTGGAGAAGGCAAATGATGGAGTTGATAGAGATGTTCTGTGGAAGGTATTAAGAATATATGGTGTGGGAGGCAAGTTGTTAGAAGCAGTGAAAAGTTTCTATCGAGGATGTAAGGCATGTGTACGTGTAGGAAGAGAGGAAAGTGATTGGTTCTCAGTGAATGTAGGTTTGCGGCAGGGGTGTGTGATGTCTCCATGGTTGTTTAATTTGTTTATGGATGGGGTTGTTAGGGAGGTGAATGCAAGTGTTTTGGAAAGAGAGGCAAGTATGAAGTCTGTTGGGGATGAGAGAGCTTGGGAAGTGAGTCAGTTGTTGTTCACTAATGATACAGCGCTGGTGGCTGATTCATGTGAGAAACTGCAGAAGCTGGTGACTGAGTTTGGTAGAGTGTGTGAAAGAAGAAAGTTAAGAGTAAATGTGAATAAGAGCAAGGTAATTAGGTACAGTAGGGTTGAGGGTCAAGTCAATTGGGAGGTAAGTTTGAATGGAGAAAAACTGGAGGAAGTAAAGTGTTTTAGATATCTGGGAGTGGATCTGGCAGCGGATGGAACCATGGAAGCGGAAGTGGATCATAGGGTGGGGGAGGGGGCAAAAATCCTGGGAGCCTGGAAGAATGTGTGGAAGTCGAGAACATTATCTCGGAAAGCAAAAATGGGTATGTTTGAAGGAATAGTGGTTCCAACAATGTTGTATGGTTGCGAGGCGTGGGCTATGGATAGAGTTGTGCGCAGGAGGATGGATGTGCTGGAAATGAGATGTTTGAGGACAATGTGTGATGTAAGGTGGTTTGATCGAGTAAGTAACGTAAGGGTAAGAGAGATGTGTGGAAATAAAAAGAGCGTGGTTGAGAGAGCAGAAGAGGGTGTTTTGAAATGGTTTGGGCACATGGAAAGAATGAGTGAGGAAAGATTGACCAAGAGGATATATGTGTCGGAGGTGGAGTGAACGAGGAGAAGTGGGAGACCAAATTGGAGGTGGAAAGATGGAGTGAAAAAGATTTTGTGTGATCGGGGCCTGAACATGCAGGAGGGTGAAAGGAGGGCAAGGAATAGAGTGAATCGGATCGATGTGGTATACCGGGGTTGACGTGCTGTCAGTGGATTGAATCAGGGTATGTGAAGCATCTGGGGTAAACCATGAAAAGCTGTGTAGGTATGTATATTTGCGTGTGTGGACGTATGTATATACATGTGTATGGGGGTGGGTTGGGCCATTTCTTTTGTCTGTTTCCTTGTGCTACCTCGCAAACGCGGGAGACAGCGACAAAGCAAAATATATATATATATATATATATATATATATATATATATATATATATATATATATATATATATATATATATATATATATATATATATATATATTCAACAAACCTTCAAAATACTCACTCCATCTCCTTCTCACATCACCACTACTTGTTATCACCTCCCCATTTGCGCCCTTCACTGAAGTTCCCATTTGCTCCCTTGTCTTACGCACTTTATTTACCTCCTTCCAGAACATCTTTTTATTCTCCCTAAAATTTAATGATACTCTCTCACCCCAACTCTCATTTGCCCTTTTTTTCACCTCTTGCACCTTTCTCTTGACCTCCTGTCTCTTTCTTTTATACGTCTCCCACTCAACTGCATTTTTTCCCTGCAAAAATCGTCCAAATGCCTCTCTCTTCTCTTTCACTAATACTCTTACTTCTTCATCCCACCACTCACTACCCTTTCTAATCAACCCACCTCCCACTCCTCTCATGCCACAAGCATCTTTTGCGCAATCCATCACTGATTCCCTAAATACATCCCATTCCTCCCCCACTCCCCTTACTTCCATTGTTCTCACCTTTTTCCATTCTATACTCAGTCTCTCCTGGTACTTCCTCACACAGGTTTCCTTCCCAAGCTCACTTACTCTCACCACCCTCTTCACCCCAACATTCACTCTTCTTTTCTGAAAACCCATACAAATCTTCACCTTTGCCTCCACAAGATAATGATCAGACATCCCTCCAGTTGCACCTCTCAGCACATTAACATCCAAAAGTCTCTCTTTCGCACGCCTGTCAATTAACACGTAATCCAATAACGCTCTCTGGCCATCTCTCCTACTTTCATAAGTATACTTATGTATATCTCGCTTTTTAAACCAGGTATTCCCAATCATCAGTCCTTTTTCAGCACATAAATCTACAAGCTCTTCACCGTTTCCATTTACAACACTGAACACCCCATGTATACCAATTATTCCCTCAACTGCCACATTACTCACCTTTGCATTCAAATCACCCATCACTATAACCCGGTCTCGTGCATCAAAACCACTAACACACTGATTCAGCTGCTCCCAGTGGCAGATATAGGGTGTTTTGGTCGAGGTGGTGTGCAAAGTGAGAGGGTTAGGGAAAATGATTTGGTAAACAGAGAAGAGGTAGTGAAAGCTTTGCGGAAGATGAAAGCCGGCAAGGCAGCAGGTTTGGATGGTATTGCAGTGGAATTTATTAAAAAAGGGGGTGACTGTATTGTTGACTGGTTGGTAAGGTTATTTAATGTATGTATGACTCATGGTGAGGTGCCTGAGGATTGGCGGAATGCGTGCATAGTGCCATTGTACAAAGGCAAAAGGGATAAGAGTGCTCAAATTACAGAGGTATAAGTTTGTTGAGTATTCCTGGTAAATTATATGGGAGGGTATTGATTGAGAGGGTGAAGGCATGTACAGAGCATCAGATTGGGGAAGAGCAGTGTGGTTTCAGAAGTGGTAGAGGATGTGTGGATCAGGTGTTTGCTTTGAAGAATGTATGTGAGAAATACTTAGAAAAGCAAATGGATTTGTATGTAGCATTTATGGATCTGGAGAAGGCATATGATAGAGCTGATAGAGATGCTCTGTGGAAGGTATTAAGAATATATGGTGTGGGAGGCAAGTTGTTAGAAGCAGTGAAAAGTTTTTATCGAGGATGTAAGGCATGTGTACATGTAGGAAGAGAGGAAAGTGATTGGTTCTCAGTGAATGTAGGTTTGCGGCAGGGGTGTGTGATGTCTCCATGGTTGTTTAATTTGTTTATGGTTGGGGTTGTTAGGGAGGTAAATGCAAGAGTTTTGGAAAGAGGGGCAAGTATGAAGTCTGTTGGGGATGAGAGAGCTTGGGAAGTGAGTCAGTTGTTGTTCGCTGATGATACAGCGCTGGTGGCTGATTCATGTGAGAAAATGCAGAAGCTGGTGACTGAGTTTGGTAAAGTGTGTGGAAGAAGAAAGTTAAGAGTAAATGTGAATAAGAGCAAGGTTATCAGGTACAGTAGGGTTGAGGGTCAAGTCAATTGGGAGGTGAGTTTGAATGGAGAAAAACTGGAGGAAGTGAAGTGTTTTAGATATCTGGGAGTGGATCTGGCAGCGGATGGAACCATGGAAGCGGAAGAGGATCATAGGGTGGGGGAGGGGGCGAAAATTCTGGGGGCCTTGAAGAATGTGTGGAAGTCGAGAACATTATCTCGGAAAGCAAAAATGGGTATGTTTGAAGGAATAGTGGTTCCAACAATGTTGTATGGTTGCGAGGCGTGGGCTATGGATAGAGTTGTGCGCAGGAGGGTGGATGTGCTGGAAATGAGATGTTTGAGGACAATGTGTGGTGTGAGGTGGTTTGATCGAGTGAGTAACGTAAGGGTAAGAGAGATGTGTGGAAATAAAAAGAGCGTGGTTGAGAGAGCAGAAGAGGGTGTTTTGAAGTGGTTTGGGCACATGGAGAGAATGAGTGAGGAAAGATTGACCAAGAGGATATATGTGTCGGAGGTGGAGGGAACGAGGAGAAGAGGGAGACCAAATTGGAGGTGGAAAGATGGAGTGAAAAAGATTTTGTGTGATCGGGGCCTGAACATGCAGGAGGGTGAAAGGAGGGCAAGGAATAGAGTGAATTGGAGCGAAGTGGTATACCGGGGTTGACGTGCTGTCAGTGGATTGAATCAAGGCATGTGAAGCGTCTGGGGTAAACCATGAAAAGCTGTGTAGGTGTGTATATTTGCGTATGCGGACGTATGTATATACATGTGTATGGGGGGGGGGTTGGGCCATTTCTTTCATCTGTTTCGTTGCGCTACCTCACAAACGCGGGAGACAGCGACAAAGTATAATAAAAAAAAAGGGGTGACTGTATTGTTGACTGGTTGGTAAGGTTATTTAATGTATGTATGACTAATGGTGAGGTGCCTGAGGATTGGCGGAATGCGTGCATAGTGCCATTGTACAAAGGCAAAGGGGATAAGAGTGAGTGCTCAAATTACAGAGGTATAAGTTTGTTGAGTATTCCTGGTAAATTATATGTGAGGGTATTGATTGAGAGGGTGAAGGCATGTACAGAGCATCAAATTGGGGAAGAGCAGTGTGGTTTCAGAAGTGGTAGAGGATGTGTGGATCAGGTGTTTGCTTTGAAGAATGTATGTGAGAAATACTTAGAAAAGCAAATGGATTTGTATGTAGCATTTATGGATCTGGAGAAGGCATATGATAGAGTTGATAGAGATGCTCTGTGGAAGGTATTAAGAATATATGGTGTGGGAGGAAAGTTGTTAGAAGCAGTGAAAAGTTTTTATCGAGGATGTAAGGCATGTGTACGTGTAGGAAGAGAGGAAAGTGATTGGTTCTCAGTGAATGTAGGTTTGCGGCAGGGGTGTGTGATGTCTCCATGGTTGTTTAATTTGTTTATGGATGGGGTTGTTAGGGAGGTAAATGCAAGAGTTTTGGAAAGAGGGGCAAGTATGAAGTCTGTTGGGGATGAGAGAGCTTGGGAAGTGAGTCAGTTGTTGTTCGCTGATGATACAGCGCTGGTGGCTGATTCATGTGAGAAACTGCAGAAGCTGGTGACTGAGTTTGGAAAAGTGTGTGGAAGAAGAAAGTTAAGAGTAAATGTGAATAAGAGCAAGGTAATTAGGTACAGTAGGGTTGAGGGTCAAGTCAATTGGGAGGTGAGTTTGAATGGAGAAAAACTGGAGGAAGTGAAGTGTTTTAGATATCTGGGAGTGGATCTGGCAGCGGATGGAACCATGGAAGCGGAAGTGGATCATAGGGTGGGGGAGGGGGCGAAAATCCTGGGGGCCTTGAAGAATGTGTGGAAGTCGAGAACATTATCTCGGAAAGCAAAAATGGGTATGTTTGAAGGAATAGTGGTTCCAACAATGTTGTATGGTTGCGAGGCGTGGGCTATGGATAGAGTTGTGCGCAGGAGGATGGATGTGCTGGAAATGAGATGTTTGAGGACAATGTGTGGTGTGAGGTGGTTTGATCGAGTGAGTAATGTAAGGGTAAGAGAGATGTGTGGAAATAAAAAGAGCGTGGTTGAGAGAGCAGAAGAGGGTGTTTTGAAGTGGTTTGGGCACATGGAGAGGATGAGTGAGGAAAGATTGACCAAGAGGATATATGTGTCGGAGGTGGAGGGAACAAGGAGAAGAGGGAGACCAAATTGGAGGTGGAAAGATGGAGTGAAAAAGATTTTGTGTGATTGGGGCCTGAACATGCAGGAGGGTGAAAGGAGGGCAAGGAATAGAGTGAATTGGAGCGATGTGGTATACCGGGGTTGACGTGCTGTCAGTGGATTGAAGCAAGGCATGTGAAGCGTCTGGGGTAAACCATGGAAAGCTGTGTAGGTATGTATATTTGCGTGTGTGGACGTATGTATATGCATGTGTATGGGGGGCGGGGGGTTGGGCCATTTCTTTCGTCTGTTTCCTTGCGCTACCTCGCAAACGCGGGAGACAGCGACAAAGTATAATAAATAAATAAATATATATATATATATATATATCTTACATTTGTGAGCAACAGGGTCTAGACTGGTCATTTCCCATCAGGCTCACACAACCAGCAGATAGCATTTTACCGAACCTCACTATACAACACGGAGGTATATGAATATGAGCAATGTACTTGAACGCGCACTTTCGTAGAATATACAAACCTCCAATAGCCAGGATTGAACCCAGTCTAGACCCCTTTGCTCACTAATGTGAGACTAAGGGTATTCGATTGTATAATATTCGAATAGTCATTTCCCTATTTAGGGGCGATCATAGCCTAGCTGTAGGCTCCCGCCTGCTGAACTATAAACTGGTTTTCATGACATGTGGTTTGTAATGTCCTGGAATGGATAACCAAAAAACGAACAGATTACCTTCTATCTGTCTATCTATATCTCAGTCTCCCATCAAAAGAGTGAGCACTTATCCTTGTCCTTACATGCCTCCCTCGCATACACCATCCACCCATTCTTCTACCATTTTTCTCCCTCAACTACTCTTCCACTCTATTTCTCCATGTCACAGATGGTCTTCCTCTCACACCAAACCCTTTAATTGTAGTATCATACACTCACCTTGAAACCTTTCCATTACGTTTCAATCACTACCATGCCACAGTTAATTCCCTTTGCATACCTTGCCATGCCACATATCTCATACACACCCTCATTTATTCCTTCATTCCATCTAGTCATGCCACATGTTTCTCTCAAATAGTTCATTTCCACAAACCTCTGTGACTCATTCCATGTCCATGTTTTGGCTGCATAGGTCAGGGTCGGGATGACTATTCTGTCCCTTTATCCTGGCTTCACTACCATACTTACACCTCTACACTTCATTATTCAGTTAAGAAACCCAATGACTCCCCAACCCTATACTGTTCTCTACCATATTTCTCTCTCCATATCACCAATAGCTTCTCTAAGATAGCTCCAAGATACTTAAGTTCTGTCGACTCTTCTAGTCTTCCTCCCCCATTGCTAAAACACAGTTTAGTACTTTCCCTTCTAACTTTACAAACTTTAGCAAAATCTACACTTTCACTCAGTTTCCTTTGAAACACCTTTAATTTACTTTTTCTCGGATTTACCATAAATCACCTATGCTCACTTGCATCATAAAACAACATTCAGCAGCTCCACTTCACTCTCACCAACGCAGTATCATCAGCAAACAGGCATGTCACCATACTTCACCACCACATTCCATCTCTGCACCCTCTTTCCTTAGGTTTGCTTTCATCTCTCTTATCCTTGCATCCACACATATATGCTAAACATCCTTGGTGACATCACACAGCCTTGTATCACAACCACAAATATACCAAAACTTTTGCTTAACTCTTCATCTCCTCTTACACAACATCCTAAAGTTGTCCCCCTATCCCATATATCCATAATACATACCAGTAAAGCATTCCATTTGAATCTGTCATACGCTTTCTCCAGATCCATAAAAGCTGCATGCAGCTTCTTAACTTTAGCTAGATTCTTAATAAAATAATTCTCACCACAAAAATCTGATCCACACATCGCCTACCTTTCGCAAAACCTCTTTGCTCCTCATTTATTCTGTATTCAGGCACTTCCATCACTCTATTAATCAAAACTTTTGCATACACTTTTCATGGTATCTTGATAGACTTATTCCCCTATAATGGCTTTTCCTTTGAAAATAGAAATAATAATAGGTCTCACAACCTTCTGCTTCCATACTAATAATAAAATATCCATTGCATCCACTCTATCACGCTTTCTCTTCCCGTCTTTAATATTTCAACCATAATCCCATTCACTGCAGGTGCCTTTCCCACCTTCAGCCTCATTATTGCCCTTTTCATTTCCCTCTTTTCTACAGGCCCCTGCACTTGTATCCTCTTCCTTCCCTCCTCCATACCCACGCATGTAACAACTGCTGCCTCGCTTTCTCCCACATTCATCAGTTCTTCCTAATACTTTTCCACATTCCTTTCACACTCTCCTTTTGATTCAGCAACTCATCTGTCTTACTTTCCTGGTAAAAGATAAATTTCTTATGTGAGAGACAATATATTTTCAGGCAAAGGGAGTCATGCGTAAAGAAATCATTAGATTCCTACAGGAAAGTGAGCTTTATATTATACAAAAGAGATGGCCTAGTAATTGTTTGTATCTAGGTAAGACTGAAATCATTCAACATCATTCCACATAGAAGGCTAGTAAAGGTGCTGGATATTTATGCTGGAATAAGGTGGAATCTCCTTTAATGGATAGAATGTCTTACTGGAAGGGAACAAAGGATGTAATTATGGGAGCCTTCTCGAAATGGATTGAATGTCACCTTCAGCATGATCTCTAGTCAGTCATCTGCTGAAAATAACATTCGTCACTTTAAACACGCAAAACAGAAGAGAAATATCTACAGAAAACATTACCAGAAATTATTAGAAATAAAGACAGAGAAAAACTTTCTTATCCAAATTGTGACCCTGTTAACAACACACAATTAAATAGGGACTAAGAGCTGTCCTTTGATTTTTCTTTTGTAATATATTGTGCAGTATCAAACAATAACATAGTTAGACTAACTGATTATAACCACCTGCAGTGCATCATTTACATTTGTCTCAGGACTAAAATGTGTGGATAAGAAAAATCATGACCAAGAATAAATTCTTTAATACATTTAACATAAATAGCATTATGAATTTTCTTATGATTACATTTTTACCAGTGAGAGATGTTTCAATATTCTAAAAACATTCAATAGTCTGTTCTTTGCCTTATGCAAGATCAGAATAAATGTAATCTATTATAAATATTTTACAACTGTTACCCTAGAAGAGCAGATTGTTTTCTCTAATCTACCACAAGATATCTTTTATTAACTGGTGCAAACTTTTTTGCTGGTCTTAATAACAATGTCGGTAGGAGCCAGAGAATTGGCTAACCATAAAAACGAGGACATAGTTTGGATGGTATACACTCTTTCATACCGGCATTACAGTATGTGCATCAAAGTGCTATATAATCTACGAAATGGCACTTCATTCTCAGCATGTCACTGTACCTCACCATCACACTACATCTCTTCACCCTTCTTTCTCCAATTTTGCTTTCATCACTCATGAGAACTTTACCGACTTTTCTGGAATCCTGTGTTCTGGAACAAATGCCAACTGATTATATATCCTCTTTTGAATTAGATATTTACATAGCTGTTCTGGAACAGAAAGGTTTCAAGACAAATTTTTGTTCCTTATTTCTTAAAAGTTAGTTGTAGGATCCTCATAACTATTGCCATTCACCTCTACTGAACAAGATAAATCATATGATGTATCACAGCCTTAATCTTTACAATTATCGCCACTCATTTTTACTGTCCAACACAAATCATATAATACAACCTTCCTTTTAAACCCTTTTAGCCCCATTCTTCAGAAATGGTATCCCATAACTGAATATGGTTTATGATTTGACCAATATCACTGTCCCAAATTTCAAATTAGTATTTCAGTGGAAATTAAAGATAAGAGCACAGAAACTCCTTGCTTTCAAGCAACTGATGATGATAAAGACATTCATATCACCGCAATGGCAATGCTTTGATTACGACAGTAAGTGATGTGGCAAATGAGAGTAAAACTGTAGGCCATGGAGGACCTGAATGTTGAGAATGAAAATGGTGAACAGCTTTTGGAGTTATGTGCTGAAAAATTACTGTTGCTTAGATGCCTGTTTGAAAAGAGGTATGTACATAAGTATAGCGGGTGAGTGGTGAAGATGTACTAACTAATACGTATGGAAGGAGGTTGGTACAGTGAGGAGAACAAGAGGACTAATGAGAACATCAATCCAGGGGGCTGATGGGGAAGCAGTAACAAACAGAGATGAGGTGAAAAGGAGATGGACAATTTAGGACAATTGAACAGGTTCAGTGATAGGGTGGCAGATGTTGGGCATTTTGGATGTGGAGGTGGGTGAAGTGAGAAAGTAATGGCAAGTGGCTTGATAACAGAAGAGGTGATGAAAGCCTTGTCCAAGATGTAGCATGGCAAAAAGGATGGGACTTCAGGTGAATTTCTTTGAGGGTTGACTGTGTTGTTAACTGGTTGGTTAGGATTTTTAATATGAAAGGTTTAATGTGGTGAGGTTCCTAAGGATTGGCAGAATGCCTGTACAGCATCCTTGTATACAGGCAAGGAAAAATAAAGTGAACGCTTGAATTTCAGAGGGAGAAGTTTGATATGTAACTGGTAAATTGTATGGAGGAATGGTGACTGAAAAGGTAATGGCATGGACAAACCATCATACCGGTGAAAAAGAATGTGGTTTCAGGAGTAGTAGAGGATGTGCGGATCAGGTATCTGCTATGAAGAATTTGTTTGAAAAATACTTTGAGGAATGGACAGATTTTGATTTGATATTCATGGATTTGGAGAAAGTATATGACATGGTTGATAGAGATATTTTTTGGAAGGTGTTATGAATATATGGTGAGGGAGGAAGGATACCAAAAGGAGTCAGAAGTTTTTGTTAAGAGAGTAAGGTATGTGTGTGAGTGAGAAATGAAAGGTAGTTTTTCCAGGTGAAGGTAGATTTGTAGCAGGGGTGTATGTTGTCAATATGGCTGTATAATTTGCTAATGACTGGAATGGTGAAGGAGGTGAATGCAAGACTTTTGGAGAAAGGAGCAAGGCTGGAATGTGAGTCAGGTGCTGTTTGCAGACAACACCGTGCTCATAGCAGAGTGAAGTGAGAAACAGTATGAGCTGGTTTTTGAGTTTGGGAAAACTTTAAAGGGAAAAAGTTGAGTGTTAATGTGAAATAAAGCAAGGTTAATAGGAATAGTAGTGAAGAGAGAGACAGATTAGTTGGAATGCGAGTATGAAAGAAAACTAGTAGTAAGTGGAGTGTTTTATATAAATGGGAGTGGACATTCTAGTATGGCATTGTGGGAATTGAGGTGTGCCAATGGGTGGGTGAGGTGATTAGGGTCTAGGGCACAATGAGGAGTGTGTGGAAGGAGAGGTCACTGTCTGTGAGGACAAAGATGGGTATGTCTGATGGTATAGTAGTCCTATTTAGGTAGTAAATGGTAGGCAGCCAACGACCAGGGAAGTATATTACCAGTACTACCCACATGAGTATCAGGAGAGTTAGTGACATCTGCTTAGTGATCCAGCACTTTAGTGGTTGTCAAGTTGCACTCCTCTGACTAAGGTAGCTGTCTGTTCTTTCTGCCTCATTAACATGTGGACTACTGGCATTCTGTCCACAAACATACAATATCTCCTTTTCATATGCAACACTTAAAAACACTTAACTCACTCAGCTCATTCTTCATAACTAGATTTTCCTGTGGTTAGCACTATGTGCTAGCCCTGCCTTTGGGCAAAATGGTAGAAGCAGTAGATAGAAGATGTTGTAGGAACATATAGGCATGATTATTAGGTAGGAACATTAGGTAGAAGCAATAGGTAGGAGCATTAGAGAGAAATAGTCATTAGCAACATTAGATAGAAGCCTTTGCAAACACTGCACTAGATTTGCCCACTGTCAGTGGCCTGTTATGAATGAGGCATTAAAGGATTAGAAGTGGAGTTCTTTATTTAAGAGACAATGTTGCTGTTGCCAACCCTTTGAGGAAGCTCCAATTGGAGCAGGCATCAGATATATAGATGGATAGATATACAGTAGTCCTATTGGTGATGTACATATACAAGGCATTGGTCCTTCATAAAAAGTATGGATAAGTGTGGATGTGCTGGAAAAGAAATATATGATGATAATATATGGCATGATAAGGGCTGATAGAGTATGATATTATAGGGTAAGAGAGAGGTGTGGCAGTAAGATGAATATGTATGAGAGAGGTGAAGAGGGTGTGCTGAAATGGTGTGGACATATGGAGAAGTTATGTGAGGAGAGGATGACTAAGAGTGTACACATATCTATGGTGGAAAAATCAAGAAAATGGGGAAACCGGAGAGGAAGTGGAAGTATGGAGTTTAAGATGGTTTGAGTGAGAGGGGCCTGAATATGTGGGAAACCTTGGAGGGGTCTGCAGGTCCTAGTCATAGGCAGGGAGCTGTGGTTTCTGAGCATTTTTCATGACAGCTACAGAGTGGTTGTGTGTGAATGACTCAATTCTTTGACTATTCCAGGTACTACTTCACTACTGCAAGAAATGGTGTACAAGAATAAAAAAAAAATTTCAAAAGATTCATAATACAGGACCTCATTTTTTAAACCAGTGCTGTTTCCCTTTAGTAGGTTCTCTTTGCACGTATGGATCCACCTGTCATGTAATAAGCTTTTCCTGCAGTTTATATGCAGAGCTTGTCAATAATACAACCCACTGGTTGAGTGTCTTTTCTTCATTGTTTTTTTTTAAAACGGCATTACATCTACTTTTTCCCATCCATTAGCATCAATCCCTCTTCAATACAGCACTAAAGCAACATTTCAAAGTAGCATATCAAGTGTTTCTGTACACTTTTTGAATACAATAGGGAAGATGTTGCCAGGATCATACTCCCTTCATAAATGAACAAATAGCTAATAAAAAATAGGCAAGTATTCACATAGACATACACACAATTAGGGCATTTAAAAACCTAATCAACCTTCATAATCTTTCCTTTCATGGCCTTGGTACATGCTAATGAGGTTCTATCTATCTATCTATATCTCTGATGTCTGTTCCCACCTGGAACTCACTCAAGAGGAGGGCCACAACAATAGAAGCTCCTTAACTAGTGATCTCCAGTGCTGCTTTCTAGCCTTTAGTGCCTCAATTATGACAAGCCACTGGCAGAGGGCAACTCTAGCACAGTGTTTGCAGAGGCTCCTACCTAATGTTCCTACTGACTACTACATAATGCTCTTGCCTAATGTTCCTACCTACTAGTTCTACCTAAAGGTTCAACTAAATGCTCCAACCATTTTGCCAAAAGGCAGAGTTAGTGCACAGTGCTCACTGCAGGAAAATCTAGAGTTAAGAAGAATGAGCTTTGTGCATTAAATATCATCAAAAGTTATGTATGACAAAAAGAAAAAAAAAGATTGTGTGTTTGTGGACAGAATGCCAGTAGTCCATGTGTGGGTGGGGCAGAAAGAAAAGAGAGCTACCTGGGTCAGAGGAGTGCAACTTGACAACCACTAAGTGCTGGCTCAATATGCAGCAGTTACTACCTCTCCCAACACCCAGGCAGGAGGTAACGGTAATATACCTCCCTGGTTGTTCGTTGCCTACCAACTGCTACTTACACATAAAGTGTACTACAGCACTTTACAAAAGTACATCAACATGGAGATGTTGGTGCTGTAATGTGACTGTCATTTATTCATTTATCACTTTCTCATACTTGATTGTCCTTTCCTGCATTAGCGAGGTAGCATCAGCAAACAGATAGGGAAAGACCCATCCATTCATATACAGACATATACATACAAGCACATATACATAACCACATAACATATATACATACATATACATTTTTTTTTCAATATTATTTGCCATTTCCTGCATTAGTGAGGTAGCGTTAAGAACAGAGGACTGAGCTTTTGAGGGAAATCCTCACTTGGCCACCTTCTCTGTTCCTTCTTTTGGAAAATTAAATAAGACATGGGGAGGATTTCCATCCCCCGCTCCCTCCCCTTTTAGTCACCTTTTACGACATGCAGGGAATACGTGGGAAGTATTCTTTCTCCCCAATCTCCAGGGATACATATATACACATGTATATACATACTCATACCTGCTTGCCCTCACCCATTCCTGGCATCACCCCACCCCACACGAAACAGCATCGCCACCCTCTGAGTCAGTGAGGTAGCGCCAGGAAACAGACAAAAAGAAGACCACATCTGCTCACACTCATTCCCTAGCTGTAATGCACCGAAACCATAGCTCCCTATCTACATCCAGGCCCCATAGATTTTTCCATGGTTTACCCCAGATATTTCACAATCCCTGGTTCAGTCCACTGACAGCACGTCAACCTCAGTACACCACAACGTTCCAATTCACTCTATTCCCTGCATGCCTTTCACCCTCCTGCATGTTCAGGCCTCATTCCCTCAAAATCATTTTCACTCTATCCTTTTACCTCCAGTTTGGTCTTCTGTTTCTCCTTGTTCCTCAACTTCTGACATATATATCCTCTTTGTCAACCTTTTTTCACTCACTCTCTCCATATGTCCAAACCATATCAGCACAGCCTCTTCTGCTTTCTCAACCACACTTTTTATTACCACCCATCTCTCTTGCCCTTCCATTACTTACTCATCAAACCACTTCACACCACATATTGTCCTTAAGCATTTCATTTCCAACACATCCATCCTCCTCTACACAACCCTCTGTCTAGTCCACATCTAGCAACCACATAATACTACTGGAACTACTATTCCTTCAAACATACCCATTTTTGCTCAAGATACCATTCTCTCTTTTCACACATTCTTCACTGCTCCCATAACCTTTGCCCCCTCCCCACCCTATGACTCACTTCTGCTTCCATGGTTCCATTTGCTGCTAAGTCCACTCCCAGGTATGAAAAACACTTCACTTCCTCCAATTTTTCTCCACTCAAACTTAAATCCCAACTAACATGTCCCTCAACCCTGTCACACCTAATAACTTTGTTCTTATTCACATTTACTCTCAACTTTCTCCTTTCACACACTTTTCCAAACTCAGTCACCAACTTCTGCAGTTTCTTACTCAAATCAACCACCAGTGCTGTATCATCCGCGAACAACAATTGACTCACTTCCCAAGCCCTCTCATCCATAACAGACTGCATACTTGCCCCTCTCTCCAAATTTCTTGCATTTACCTCCCTAAACACCCCATCCATAAACAAATTAAACAACAATGGTGACCATACACTCCGGCCACAGACCGACCTTCACTGAAAACCAATCACTCTCCCCTCTTCCTACTCATACACATACCTTATACCTTTGATAAAAATTTGTCATTGCTTCTAGCAGCTTACCTCCCAGACCATAAATTCTGAAGACTTTCCACAAAGCATCTCTATCAACTCTATCATATGCATTCTCCAGACCCATAAATGCCTCACACAAACCCACCTGTGTTTCCAAGTATTTCTCACAAACATTCTTCAAAGTAAACACCTGATCCACACATCCTCTACCAGTTCTAAAACCACACTGCTTCTCCCCAATCTGATGCTCTGTACATGCCTTTACCCTCTCAACCAATAGCCTCCAATACAATTCCATACCCAAAGTAATACTTAAAACTCTTAAGTTCTAATACTCTAACATTATCATGTACTGCTATTTCATTACATTAACTGTATCATAAAATTCACTGATTTTAGAAATCAGGTTCTTTCTTCAAAACTTGTTTTTTTAAAGACCTCACGATGCCTTGAAAATTAATTAAATCAAGGAAAAGTCTATAGGGCCTCACTGTGAATAGGGAGGGGGCTCTGGTTCCAATTCATTATACATGACATTAAAGATGGTAGGTGAGTGAATGAGGCTATTTCTTCATCAATTCCTAGTGTTACCTCACTAACATGGGAAATGTAAAATGTGTATGAAATTAGAGATAAATAACTGCCTGTTCGAAATTATGATGATGAAGAAAACACTCAAAGTCTTGACTGCCTAGATAAATGTCAGTAAATACCAAATGTAAATATCATACTATGGTTGTACATTATGATTAGAATAAGAGCAAATGAATCAATTTACAACTTATTTGTTTATATATCAATCAAAGTAAACAATCATATTTCCTATTAAAATACATTAACACATTGCTACATCTACAAAGAAATCATAACACCTGACCAAAGGCTTCTACTGATCATTCATAAAATCTCTGACAAAAAATTCTTACTGACAATCAGTGATGAGTGATGGCAGAAAATATGAAACATCTAGGTCCACCACACCCAAAACTCCAACCAAAAGAACCCTCACAACTGATAAATCTAACATAGTTTTATTAAAATCAGGCTTGTACTTAGCAATATCTGAGGAATTCACGAGCATACCTAAATTCTATCTATCTATCATCACCTCTTTTCTAATTCAGTAAGATAGATCAGGTACATACAGACCCTGCAACATAACTTCCTTACATTCTAAACCAATTGTCAGTGTTTTAATGTAAAACACAGACTCCTACTCATAAGAGTGCCTCTAACTTTTTTGCTATGCACTCTATGGTGACTCATCAAGTAAAACTAGTGTCTCCATTCAAACCACTTGAACACACAAAATGCCTCCAGTACAGTCTCAAGTCTCTAGCATTTTCAACTGAAATATCCCATGTCCATTCATTTACTAAAGCTGTCCATCTCTTTTGCAGTCTAGTTTTCCATCTTGTAACTTCTACTATAATGATGTATATCTTCTTGACTAACATATCTAACATACACTCTACATAATCGTATCATCTTTACAGTTTTTCATCAATGCACGTTCCTAATGACTTCTTTACATCACATAAATTTTCATGTCTTCATTCTATCTATCCTTCTAATTCCAGCTACTGTATACTATGAAATTCATCTGTGTCTACTGTCCTTCTTTTTGATAACCCTGACTACAAACACTTTGTTTTCACAGCTACATGACAGCACACTTTGTGCATTCTAAACTTAAATCTTTTTCCATTCATTAGAGTTTTTAATGTACTACAGTTTGCTCTCTTGCACGACTCTACTTTTTAATTCAACTTTCCTATTACTATCTTTAGTAAACTTTATATCTAAATATTTCACCCATCCACAATATCCAGTTTACAACCATGCAAACTTATCTTACTGTCTAATCCCCCTTCCCTATCAAAAGCTTATGGTTTACTTTAATTTGCACTCACTTTCAGCATCTTCCTCCAGTACACATCACTGAACATTTTACATCAGCAGACATAGACATTCAGGCCTAATCCTAAGTCATGGCATTGCTGCTTAGGTACCATATCTATGAAATGCACAGAATGGTCACAGTATGCTAAGCTAAGTCAATGGCTTTCCTCAGTTAGGAAAATGCCATCCATGGATAATTACAGGTTGTAGCTCTTTAATCCAGCAATGGGGCCTGGCCATTGCTGCACCACAAATAATGCTGGAAAACATAAACTGACCTCTAAGTCATAAACAGTTGACGATCTAATCTCACAGTACTCACATTAAGTCTCTACAGTTCTTTTATCTAATTTCCTCAGTAACCACCTTTTCAAGTATAGATAATGATTTAAGCTTACACTTATTAGCACTAGCACCATCTTCTGCATCTCTTGGTCTCCTGGATGACATCCTGAAGAGCTAAAATACAACTGAATACAAGAAATTAACAGGACTGTTAATTAGCTCTGCTGCAGTGAAAAAAAATTGACTCAATGACTTCTTAGCACTGCTAACACTGCCGCCCTGGTGGCAGATCCACAAACTAATAACTAATGGTGGCAGATCCAAAATGTGCCAGACCATGGAAGTTGCTGGACCATAGATCACAAGATTAGAGAGGTACAACCTGTACTCTGAGGCTTACACTCCAGGTTACAATTTTGTTGTGTCTTATTTCATGTTCAAGGTGTTAGATGGTCCATGAAAAAATCTCCCCTGATAATACCAATTTCTGCATATTCATCTTTACTCAATCTACTTATTTTGTCATTTCAGCTCTGATTTTTCCCATGTATTCCTTACTAGAGCAAATTTTACTATCTCTTCCCACATTAGTTTTATTCAAGTTCATACTCTCTCAGTGCCTTACTACAGTCTTTGATAAACAGCATCTCTCTTTTACTCATCTCTTATTAATCTCATATCACCATTCCTCGAAGTATGTACATTGCATTTCATATAAAAAAACCTTAGTACGCAGGAGACAGCGACAAAGCAAAATAATAATAACAATAAAATAACTGAGTTAATCTCTTCTTCATGTACATCTTCAATAAGAACAAAAGCTATATCTTTAACTAATCTCTATCATTTATTACCATATTCCTAAAGAAAAAGTTACTGATCTCTCTTTCCATCCTCTAATTCCAAAATTATCTCTTCCTTCATCCTTAGCTCCTCCTCAAGTTCAGTAATACGCAACTTTGCTTCCTCTAACTCAATTTGGCAGGTCTTGCTTGATTCAGCTGATGCCTGTTGAAAAAAAGTCACATGTGACAAGGTTAACAACCATGGGCATTATCTGCTTTAAATCTCTTATAAACTGAAACTTATGGGAGAGTTCTGAAAAGCTATTAAAATATTTGTTCCTTAACCTGAAATCCAAACTAACCTGAAATACAAACTCCAATAATGCTTGGCATTCTTACAGACATTTACACATGACAATTCATTTCTTGGGCAAAACTGATCAGGTTAGAATCGGCTATTCTAGGTAAAACAATCAAAAACCCAACATGCATGAGAAGACTTCAGTATTATCAATTCCTAAGTTCTGTTTTAATTATCTAATTGTAAATATAATTCTTATTTTTGTTTATACTTATTTCTAGAGCCCTATTCTTCTTATGAGGTTCTGTAGGAAGCCTGTAAAGCTGGGACATCACTGGGCCACTGCCCCAAGGAGCACATGTCCACAATGTTTTTTTGCTGTGTCCTGACCCTAATCTCTGAGCATATCCAAGCCTGGTTTGCATGGGAGTCAGCACAATGGATGATGTGATTTACTTAATTTTTTGTGGTTTTCATCATATATTATACATAATTTCAAATTCATTTTGTATTCTAAATCCATATTCTAAAGTATTCATATTCATTCGGAAGGAGATATAAAATGTAATTTTATGTTATACATAGACTGAAACAGAGTTCATACACTGATACTTTTCAGTTTTTGTTATTTTCTGAATGCTGAGTGATTGAATTTCCTTTTAATGTATATTAATGAAAATGCAAAAAAGTATCATAATTTCCAAACCTGCAAAATCCTTTTCACAATGCAGGAAATGTAACAATGTGACATTATGCTTAATGTTTTTTGTATGGAGAGGTTGGGTGTTCAAGAGAGCCTAGGCCCTGAATCTTTCGGGTTATTACACATGCCACTACAATGCAGAAAGTCTCCATAGAAGTTGATGACATTTCACTCTGCATTCATGAAAACATCTTCAGGTATAAGTCCAGTTGAAAAGCAAGATTTACATGAAAAATGGATGCAAATACAAATGTGCGATGGATGAAGTTGGTGGAAAACTCTGTCAGTCCACTGAAGATCTTGTCTCTGATTGGTTTCTAAGGAGTTCTACAGCATAATCTTGTCCAGTATTTTATAGATATATTGTTGGTCATTTGTTTTGTGCAAGGAAAAGTTCTGTGAAGTGAAGATGTCTACTGTCTTTATGTGCACAAGTTATTATGCCAATCTGGTCCCATGTTGGTTTTCTATGTGCAACATGCAAGGGGGACGAAAGTAAATGTTCCAGTTACATACGTATAGGCACGTTGAGTACACTTGTTAAGTTTTATGGGAAGGTGGTGGTTGCATGCATAGAGCATCAGATTGAGAGGGAACAATGCAGCTTCAGGAGCAGTTCAAAATGCATGGATAACACATTTGCTTCTGAGAATCTGTCTTAGAAAAAAAATCATATGTGGCATTCGTGAATATGGAGAAAGTGTACAACAGAAAGATGGAGAAGCTTTCTAGAAAGATATTACTAATATATGGTGTAGGAGGGAAGCTACTGGAGGCAGTGAGGAGTTTTATAAAGAGAACATCAAGGTGTGTGTGTGTGTGTGTGTGTGTGTGTGTGTGTGTGTGTGTGTGTGTGTGTGTGTGTGTGTGTGTGTGCGTGTGTGTGTGTGTGTGTGTGGTGTGTGTGCGTGAGTAGAAAAAAAGGAGGGTGAGTGGT
This sequence comes from Panulirus ornatus, assembly GCF_036320965.1. Classification (NCBI taxonomy): domain Eukaryota; kingdom Metazoa; phylum Arthropoda; class Malacostraca; order Decapoda; family Palinuridae; genus Panulirus; species Panulirus ornatus. The sequence goes on from NC_092233.1 coordinate 49,787,538, forward strand.
TCCAGGTAAAGGTGCTGCAGCAAGGGTGTGTAATGTCACTATCTATCTACATATCTATATCTCTGATGCTGTTCCCTTCTGGAACTCCCTCAAGGGAGTGGCCATAGCAATAGAGTCTTCATAACTAGTGAACTTCACCTTTAGTGCCCACTGGCATGTCTGTAAGGTCAAAGATGGGTATGTAGTCATGATGGTGTTGTATGGATGCAAGGCATGCACCCAAGATAAACTAGAAATGAAATGCTCAAGGAAAATATGTGAATGACTCAGAAATCTTACAGTAAGAGAGTTGTGGTAATTAGAAGAGTTTGGTTGAGAGAACTGTGTAGAGGGAATGCTAAAATGGTCTGTCCATATGGAGAGGATGAGTGAGGAGAGGCTGACTAAAAGGGTATATGTGTCAGAAGTGGACGGAACAAGAACAAAAGGGATGCAGTACTGGAGATGGAAGGATAAAGTGAAAGATTTTCTCAGTGGTCAGGGCCTGAATGTGCAGGAGGGAGTGAGTTGTGCATTGTTTAAAGTGAAATGATGTGGCACACATAAGGTGATGTGATGTCAATGGGCTGAACCAGAGCATGTGAAGCAGTCAGGGCAAACCATGGAATGGTCTGTGGGCCTGATTTTGGAAAAGGGATCTGGTTTCTGTGCACTTTACGAGAGTGGATGTGAGCAAGTGCAGTCATTCTATGTTCCTGGCACTAGCTCACTACATGGGAAATGGTGAATGAAGAAACATTCCTATTGTGTAATGTCTTTCACTCCTATACATTTACTCTCTCTCCTTAGGTCTAATCTAACTGTACCAACAGACACAACTATCTCACTATCATTTCCCATCAGTTTTTTAAAATAGTCTTTCCATCCTTCACAATTTCATCTTTTTTTAACAGGATTCTCCCAGTCTTGTTTTGTATATTATTACATCCTTCAAATACTTCTCTTCTACTTTTACTAACCTCTTGCTAGAGACATTCATTACTCTCACTTTAATTCTCATCAATTTTTCTTCCACGATCCTCATGTTCTTTCTTGTTCACGTATACCATCCTCTTAACTTATTCACTAGGATATCTATATTCTACACTTACAACCTTCCATTCACTACTACTTTCAAGAATACTAGTAGATTCAGGCCCTCATCTGCCCACTCCTGAGGGAAAACAGCAGAAGAGCATTGTTCAGTGATATAGCAACTCACTCCCAACATTTTTTCCTCTTTATACCTTCAATGTTGCCAGTACAACCTTCCCATTCGACAATAACATATGTTCCTGAAAGTATCTTACCTAGCAGCGGCAATTTCTAACCTATCAAGGAAATGGATGAATTATTGGTAACTCCATACAATAGTTAGTTGTCAAGCACCTGGCAACTTTTCTGTATTCTATACTATATATAGTATGCAATACAATAATGTATTGAACCAGGCATGTGAAGCAGCCAGGGGAAACCATGCAAAGGTCTGTTGGGCCTGATTTTACATAGGGGGCTGTGGTATCAGTGTACTGAACATTACATTTAAAGAATGGACACGAGCGAATATGGTCTTTCTTCATCTGTTTCTGGCACTACCTTGCTAACACAAGATATGGCAAGTAAGTCCAAAAAAATATATAATAAAAACTTGTAACATATCTTTCTGAAAATGTCACCCCCAACATCCAGTTATTTCTATCCTGCCATGAAAATGGATGGACCATTGACAATTTGTAAACTGAGGAGTCAGTCTTCATGTATCTGGCAATTTCCTCAGTGCATCTAAAGACAAACATGACAGCCTTTTTATCGTATATATACAGCTTTTCCTTACACACTCTCTTCTCCTCTACCAACTTTCTATTGTGTACCTCCAAACCAGTCTCCAATAAAGCGTGGATATCTAACAAAGAGAAAAGGAACAGAAAGCATATGGTTCTCATGAAATATCCTAGATTTTTTCATGTGTTGTTTCAACTTTCCTATTATAACAACTCCCAGGGAAAAGATCAGCTAAATGTAGAGACTCTCTCCACATGCACAAGAATGAATTATATCCACTTAACCACCCTACAGAACTACACCATCAAACCCATGTCTTAGGAATCAGAGCAAGTAAAGCATCCAAGTACTAAGGTGCAGTTAAATCATTTGGCCATGTTTACACATATCAGTAATTATATGCATATGCAACTTCTCAACCTAAAAGCAGCAGTCAAAGCTATAAGTACTAAATTTATCAGAACATTTCATTACACCCCAATAAGAGTTAAACCTTACTTTATAAAGCAAAGATGATAGATAATCTGGGGACAAATAGTAGCCAGCAGCCAAGAAGATCCTCTCCAGCTCTTTATGGTATCCCTGCAATATCAAAGAATACAATTAATACGCAAACACAACCAACAAGGCAAAGGGAAGGATCTTGTCTTTAACACTGCCCGATTGCTTTTCCCACCTTTACAAAATAGCATCAGGAACAAACAGAACCTATCATCCACACCCAAGTCCACTAAGTTATTCAACAGTATAAATTGACTGCTTCATGATCTGGTTCTGCCCACAGAAAGCTTGCTGTCCTCTTACACCATGTAGAGTCAATTTGTTTTAGCTAGCTCATGCATGCCTCTCATCCTTCTGAGTGTTCAGTCCTGGTACCCCAAATCCTCCCTAAATTTTTCTCCCCCTCACCCTTGCTCCCTCCAATTCTGAACTGTATATCCTCTTGGTCAGTCTTTCTTTGCCTGTCCTCTCCACATTTCCAAACCATTTACATACACTGTACTCTTACTAACACATCTCACTCTTACAGTGACATTCCTTACAAAATCAAACTGCCTGACACCACCTACTCATCCTAGACATCTAATTCCCTAAAAATCCACATTCAGCAAACATACCCAGGACTTTAGGCAGCCCCTCATCCACCTTAAGGTTCACTTGGCTTTCATGGCTCCATCTGCAGTCAAGTCCACTTCCAAGCACTCATCTTACTCTTGGTACTCTTCATTCAAGCTTATGTTCCAATCTACTTGTAACTCCCCTCTGCTAAACTCACTAACATTACTTTTTTCACATTAATTCTCAACTTGCACCTTTTGTACACTCCCCCAACTGCACACACCAGCCTCTGCAGTTTCTCACTTCAGTCTTCCACCAGACACATAAATACATACATCTGGATCTTAACTATCTTATTGAAATGAGCAAAGCACATTTACAATACACCATTATTCAAATAAAATGAATGATATATGTATATTATATATTATATTATACATAATCGCTGTTTCCCGCAACAGTGAGGTAGCACCTCATACACACACACACACACACACATATACACACACACACACACATATATAACATATATAGATAGGGGGTGGGAACAGGGGACTAGAAACCCACCATCCTTGTATTGAAATTTCTAAAAGGGGAAACAGAAGAAGGAGTCAAGCGGGGAGTGCTCATCCTTCTCAAAGGCTCAGACTGGGGTGTCTAAATGTGTGTGGATGTAACCAAGATGAGAAAAAACAAGAGATAGGCAGTATGTTCAAGAAAAGGAACCTGAATGTTTTTGGCTCTGAGTGAAACAAAGCTCAAGGATAAAGGGGAAGAGTGGTGTGGGAATGCCTAGGGAGTAAAGTCAGGGGTTGGGGAGAGGACCAGAGCAAAGGAAGGAATAGCACTCCTCCTGAAACAGGAGCTGAGGAAATGTGTGATAGAGTGTAATAAAGTAAACTCTAGATTGATAAGGGTAAAACTAAAAGTGGATGGAGAGAGATGGATGATTATTGGTGCCTATGCACCTGGTCATGAGAAGAAAGATCATGAGAGGCAAATGTATTGAGAGCAGCTGAGTGAGTGTGTCAGCAGCTTTCATGCATGAGACTGGGTTGTAGTGATGGAAGATTTCAATGCAAAGGTGAGTAATGTGGCAGTTGAGGGTAAAATTGGTGTACATGGGTTGGTCAGTGTTGTAAATGGAAATGGTGATGAACTTGTCGATTTGTGCACTGAAAAAGGACTGGTGATTGGAAATACCTGGGCATAAGAAGAAAGATCATGAGAGGCAAGTGTTTTGGGAGCAGCTGAATGAGTGTGTTAGTGGTTTTGATGCACAAGACCGGGTTATAGTGATGGGTGATTTGAATGCAAAGGTGAGTAATGTGGCAGTTGAGGGAATAATTGGTATACATGGGGTGTTCAGTGTTGTAAATGGAAATGGTAAAGAGCTTGTAGATTTATGTGCTGAAAAAGGACTGGTGATTGGGAATACCTGGTTTAAAAAGCGAGATATACATAAGTATACGTATGTAAGTAGGAGAGATGGCCAGAGAGTGTTATTGGATTACGTGTTAATTGACAGGCGTGCGAAAGAGAGACTTTTGGATGTTAATGTGCTGAGAGGTGCAACTGGAGGGATGTCTGATCATTATCTTGTGGAGGCAAAGGTGAAGATTTGTATGGGTTTTCAGAAAAGAAGAGAGAATGTTGGGGTGAAGAGGGTGGTGAGAGTAAGTGAGCTTGGGAAGAAGACTTGTGTGAGGAAGTACCAGGAGAGACTGAGTACAGAAAGAAAAAGGTGAGAACAAAGGATGTAAGGGGAGTGGGGGAGGAATGGGATGTATTTAGGTAAGCAGTGATGGCTTGCGCAAAAGATGCTTGTGGCATGAGAAGCGTGGGAGGTGGGTTGATTAGAAAGGGTAGTGAGTGGTGGGATGAAGAAGTAAGATTATTAGTGAAAGAGAAGAGAGAGGCATTTGGACGATTTTTGCAGGGAAAAAATACAAATGAGTGGGGGAGATATAAAAGAAAGAGACAGGAGGTCAAGAGAAAGGTGCAAGAGGTGAAAAAGAGGGCAAATGAGAGTTGGGGTGAGAGAGTATCATTAAATTTTAGGGAGAATAAAAAGATGTTTTGGAAGGAGGTAAATAAAGTGCGTAAGACAAGGGAGCAAATGGGAACTTCAGTGAAGGGGGCTAATGGGGAGGTGATAACAAGTAGTGGTGATGTGAGAAGGGGATGGAGTGAGTATTTTGAAGGTTTGTTGAATGTGTTTGATGACAGAGTGGCAGATATAGGGTGTTTTGGTTGAGGTGGTGTGCAAAGTGAGAGGGTTAGGGAAAATGATTTGGTAAACAGAGAAGAGGTAGTAAAAGCTTTGTGGAAGATGAAAGCCGGCAAGGCAGCAGGTTTGGATGGTATTGCAGTGGAATTTATTAAAAAGGGGGGTGACTGTATTGTTGACTGATTGGTAAAGTTATTCAATGTATGTATGATTCATGGTGAGGTGCCTGAGGATTGGCGGAATGCGTGCATAGTGCCATTGTACAAAGGCAAAGGGGATAAGAGTGAGTGCTCAAATTACAGAGGTGTAAGTTTGTAGAGTATTCCTGGTAAATTATATGGGAGGGTGTTGATTGAGAGGGTGAAGGCATGTACAGAGCATCAGACTGGGGAAGAGCAGTGTGGTTTCAGAAGTGGTAGAGGATGTGTGGATCAGGTGTTTGCTTTGAAGAATGTATGCAAGAAATACTTAGAAAAGCAAATGGATTTATATGTAGCATTTATGGATCTGGAGATGCCATATGACAGAGCTGACAGAGATGCTCTTTGGAAGGTACTAAGAATATATAGTGTGGGAGGCAAGTTGTTAGAAGCAGTGAAAAGTTTTTATCGAGGATGTAAGGCATGTGCACGTATAGGAAGAGAGGAAAGTGATTGGTTCTCAGTGAATGTAGGTTTGTGGCAGGGGTGTGTAATGTCTCCATGGTTGTTTAATTTCTTTATAGATGGGGTTGTTAGGGAGGTGAATGCAAGAGTTTTGGAAAGAGGGGCAAGTATGAAGTCTGTTGGGGATGAGAGAGCTTGGGAAGTGAGTCAGTTGTTGTTCGCTGATGATACAGCGCTGGTGGCTGATTCATGTGAGAAACTGCAGGAGCTGGTGACTGAGTTTGGTAAAGTGTGTGAAAGAAGAAAGTTAAGAGTAAATGTGAATAAGAGCAAGGTTATTAGGTACAGTAGGGTTGAGGGTCAAGTCAATTGGGAGGTAAGTTTGAATGGAGAAAAACTGGAGGAAGTAAAGTGTTTTAGATATCTGGGAGTGGATCTGGTAGCGGATGGAACCATGGAAGTGGAAGTGAATCATAGGGTGGGGGAAGGGGCGAAAATCTTGGGAGTCTTGAAGAATGTGTGGAAGTCGAGAACATTATCTCGGAAAGCAAAAATGGGTATGTTTGAAGGAATAGTGGTTCCAACAATGTTGTATGGTTGCGAGGCGTGGGCTATGGATAAAGTTGTGTGCAGGAGGGTGGATGTGCTGGAAATGAGATGTTTGAGGACAATATGTGGTGTCAGGTGGTTTGATCGAGTAAGTAATGTAAGGGTAAGAGAGATGTGTGGAAATAAAAAGAGCATGGTTGAGAGGGACAGAAGAGGGTGTTTTGAAATGGTTTGGGCACATGGAGAGAATGAGTGAGGAAAGATTGACCAAGAGGATATATGTGTTGGAGGTGGAGGGAATGAGAAGTGGGAGACCAAATTGGAGGTGGAAAGATGGAGTGAAAAAGATTTTGAGTGATCGGGGCCTGAACATGCAGGAGGGTGAAACGCGGGCAAGGAATAGAGTGAATTGGATCGATGTGGTATACCAGGGTCAACGTGCTGTTAATGGATTCAATCAGGGCATGTGAAGCGTCTGGTGTAAAGCATGGAAAGTTCTGTGGGACTTGGATGTGGAAAGGGAGCTGTGGTTTCTGGCATTATTGCATGACAGCTAGAGACTGAGTGTGAACGAATGGGGCCTTTGTTGGCTTTTCCTAGCGCTACCTCGCACAAATGAAGGGGGAGGGGGATGTTATTCCATGTGTGGCGAGCTGACGATGGGAAGGAATAAAAGGCAGACAGTGTGAATTGTGTGCATGTGTACATATGTATGTGTCTGTGTGTGTATATATATGTGTACATTGAGATGTATGGGTATGTATATTATGTGTGTGGACGTGTATGTATATACATGTGTATGGGGGTGGGTTGGGCCATTTCTTTCGTCTGTTTCCTTGCACTACCTAGCAAATGCGGGAGACAGCGACAAAGCAAAATAAAAAAAATAATTAAAAAAAAAGATATAAAGTTGATGGAGAGAGATGGGTGATTATTGGTGCATATGCACCTGGACATGAGAAGAAAGATCATGAGAGGCAAGTGTTTTGGGAGCAGCTGAATGAGTGTGTTAGTGGTTTTGATGCACAAGACCGGGTTATAGAGATGGGTGATTTGAATGCAAAGGTGAATAATGTGGCAGTTGAGGGAATAATTGGTATACATGCAGTGTTCAGTGTTGTAAATGGAAATGGTGAAGAGCTTGTAGATTTATGTGCTGAAAAAGGACTGGTGATTGGAAATACCTGGTTAAAAAAGTGAGATATACATAAGTATACGTATGTAAGTAGGAGAGATGGCCAGAGAACGTTATTGGATCACGTGTTAACTGATAGACGCACGAAAGAGAGACTTTTGGATGTTAATGTGCTGAGAGGTGCAACTGGAGGGATGTCTGATCATTATCTTGTGGAGGCGAAAAGTGAAGATTTGTGGGGGTTTTCAGAAAAGAAGAATGTTGGGGTGAAGAGAGTGGTGAGAGTAAGTGAGCTTGGGAAGGAGACTTGTGTGAGGAAGTACCAGGAGAGACTGAGTACAGAATGGAAAAAGGTGAGAAAAAAGGAGATAAGGGGAGTGGGGGAGGAATGAGATGTATTTAGGGAAGCAGTGATGGCTTGCGCAAAAGATGCTTGTGGCATAAGAAGCGTGGGAGGTGGGTTAATTAGAAAAGGTAGTGAGTGGTGGGATGAAGAAGTAAGATTATTAGTGAAAGAGAAGAGAGAGGCATTTGGACGATTTTTGCAGAGAAAAAATGCAAATGAGTGGGAGAGGTATAATAGAAACAGGCAGGAGGTCAAGAGAAAGGTGAAAGAGGTGAAAAAGAGGGCAAATGAGAATTGGGGTGAGAGAGTATCATTAAATTTTAGGGAGAATAAGAAGATGTTTTGGAAGGAGGTAAATAAAGTGCGTAAGACAAGGGAACAAATGGGAACTTCAGTGAAGGGGGCTAATGGGTAGGTAATAACAAGTAGTGGTGATGTGAGGAGATGGAGTGAGTATTTTGAAGGTTTGTTGAATGTGCTGGATGATAGAGTGGCAGATATAGGGTGTTTTGGTCGAGGTGGTGTACAAAGTGAGAGTGTTAGGGAAAATGATTTGGTAAAAAGAGAAGAGGTAGTAAAAGCTTTACGGAAGATGAAAGCCGGCAAGGCAGCAGGTTTGGATGGTATTGCAGTGGAATTTATTAAAAAAGGGGATGACTGTATTGTTCACTGGTTGGTAAGGTTATTTAATGTATGTATAATTCATGGTGAGGTGCCTGAGGATTGGCGGAATGCTTGCATAGTGCCATTGTACAAAGGCAAAGGGGATAAGAGTGAGTGCTCAAATTACAGAGGTTTAAGTTTGTTGAGTATTCCTGGTAAATTATATGGGAGGGTATTGATTGAGAGGGTGAAGGCATGTACAGAGCATCAGATTGGGGAAGAGCAGTGTGGTTTCAGAAGTGGTAGAGGATGTGTGGATCTGGTGTTTGCTTTGAAGAATGTATGTGAGAAATACTTAGAAAAACAAATGGATTTGTATGTAGCATTTACGGATCTGGAGAAGGCATATGATAGAGTAGATAGAGATGCTCTGTGGAAGGTTTTAAGAGTATATGGTGTGGGAGGCAAGTTGTTAGAAGCAGTGAAAAGTTTTTATCGAGGATGTAAGGCATGTGTACGTGTGGGAAGAGAGGAAAGTGATTGGTTCTCAGTGAATGTAGGTTTGCGGCAGGGGTGTGTGATGTCTCCATGGTTGTTTAATTTGTTTATGGATGGGGTTGTTAGGGAGGTGAATGCAAGAGTTTTGGAAAGAGGGGCAAGTATGAAGTCTGTTGTGGATGACAGAGCTTGGGAAGTGAGTCAGTTGTTATTCGCTGATGATGCAGCGCTGGTGGCTGATTCATGTAAGAAACTGCAGAAGCTGGTGACTGAGTTTGGTAAAGTGTGTGAAAGAAGAAAGTTAAGAGTAAATGTGAATAAGAGCAAGGTAATTAGGTACAGTAGGATTGAGGGTCAAATCAATTGGGAGGTAAGTTTGAATGGAGAAAAACTGGAGGAAGTAAAGTGTTTTAGATATCTGGGAGTGGATCTGGTAGCGGATGGAACCATGGAAGCGGAAGTGGATCATAGGGTGGGGGAGGGGGCGAAGATTCTGGGAGCCTTGAAGAATGTGTGGAAGGTCGAGAACATTATCTCGGAAAGCAAAAATGGGTATGTTTGAAGGAATAGTGGTTCCAACAATGTTGTATGGTTGCAAGGCGTGGGCTATGGATAGAGTTGTGCGCAGGAGGGTGGATGTGCTGGAAATGACATGTTTGAGGACAATATGTGGTGTGAGGTGGTTTGATTGAGTAAGTAATAATAGGGTTAGAGAGATGTGTGGATATAAAAAGAGTGTGATTGAGAAAGCAGAAGAAGGTGTTTTGAAATGGTTTGGTCACATGGAGAGAATGAGTGAGGAAAGATTGACCAAGAGGATATATGTGTCAGAGGTGGAGGGAATGAGGAGAAGTAGGAGACCAAATTGGAGGTGGAAAGATGGAGTGAAAAAGATTTTGAGTGATCGGGGCCTGAACATGCAGGAGGGTGAAAGGCGTGCAAGGAATAGAGTGAATTGGAACGTTGTGGTATACCGGGGTCGATGTGCTGTCAATGGATTGATTCAGGGCATGTGAAGCATCTGGGGTCAACCATGGAAAGTTGTGTGGGGCCTGGATGTGGAAAGGGAGCTGTGGTTTCGGTGCATTATTACATGACAGCTAGAGCCTGAGTGTGAACGAATGGGGCCTTTGGTGTCTCTTCCTAGCACTACCTCGCACACATGAGGGGGGAGGGGGTTGTCATTCCATGTGTGGCGAGGTGGCGATGGGAACAAATAAAGGCAGACAGTATGAATTATGTACATGTGCATATATGTATATGTCTGTGTGTGTATATATATGTGTACATTGAGATGAATAGGTGTGTATATTTGCGTGTGTGGACGTGTACGTATATACATGTGTATGTGGGCGGGTTGGGCCATTCTTTCGTCTGTTTCCTTGCGCTACCTCACTAACGTGGGAGACAGGGAGAAAGCAAAATAAATAAAATAAAATATATATATGTTGAGATGTATAGGTATGTATATATGCGTGTGTGGATGTGTATGTATATACATGTGTATGTGGGTGGGTTGGGCCATTCTTTTATCTGTTTCCTTACGCTACCTCGCTAACGCGGGAGACAGCGACAAAGTATAATAAATAAATAAAATTAAAAAATATTGGATTACGTGTTAATTGACAGGCGCGCGAAAGAGAGACTTTTGGATGTTAATGTGCTGAGAGGTGCAACTGGAGGGATGTCTGATCATTATCTTGTGGAGGCTAAGGTGAAGATTTGTATGGGTTTTCAGAAAAGAAGAGTGAATGTTGGGGTGAAGAGGGTGGTGAGAGTAAGTGAGCTTGGGAAAGAGACTTGTGTGAGGAAGTACCAGGAGAGACTGAGTACAGAATGGAAAAAGGTGAGAACAATGGAAGTAAGGGGAGTGGGGGAGGAATGGGATGTTTTTAGGGAATCAGTGATGGAGTGCGCAAAAGATGCTTGTGGCATGAGAAGCGTGGGGGTTGGGTTGAGTAGAAAGGGTAGTGAGTGGTGGGATGAAGAAGTAAGATTATTAGTGAAAGAGAAGAGAGAGGCATTTGGACGATTTTTGCAGAGAAAAAATGCAATTGACTAGGAGATGTATAAAAGAAAGAGACAGGAGGTCAAGAGAAAGGTGCAAGAGGTGAAAAAGAGGGCAAATGAGAGTTGGGGTGAGAGAGTATTAAATTTTAGGGAGAGAAAGGTGCAAGAGGTGAAAAAAAGGGCAAATGAGAGTTGGGGTGAGAGACTATCAGTAAATTTTAGGGAGAATAAAAAGATGTTCTGGAAGGAGGTAAATAGGGTGCGTAAGACAAGGGAGCAAATGGGAACTTCAGTGAAGGGCGTAAATGGGGAGGTGATAACAAGTAGTGGTGATGTGAGAAGGAGATTTAATGAGTATTTTGAAGGTTTGTTGAATGTGTCTGATGACAGAGTGGCAGATATAGGGTGTTTGGGTCGAGGTGGTGTGCAAAGTGAGAGGGTTAGGGAAAATGATTTGGTAAACAGAGAAGAGGTAGTAAAAGCTTTGCGGAAGATGAAAGCCGGCAAGGCAGCAGGTTTGGATGGTATTGCAGTGGAATTTATTAAAAAAGGGGGTGACTGTATTGTTGACTGGTTGGTAAGGTTATTTACTGTATGTATGACTCATGGTGAGGTGCCTGAGGATTGGCGGAATGCGTGCATAGTGCCATTGTACAAAGGCAAAGGGGATAAGAGTGAGTGCTCAAATTACAGAGGTATAAGTTTGTTGAGTATTCCTGGTAAATTATATGGGAGGGTATTGATTGAGAGGGTGAAGGCATGTACAGAGCATCAGATTGGGGAAGAGCAGTGTGGTTTCAGAAGTGGTAGAGGATGTGTGGATCAGGTGTTTGCTTTGAAGAATGTATGTGAGAAATACTTAGAAAAGCAAATGGATTTGTATGTAGCATTTATGGATCTGGAGAAGGCATATGATAGAGTTGATAGAGATGCTCTGTGGAAGGTATTAAGAATATATGGTGTGGGAGGCAAGATGTTAGAAGCAGTGAAAAGTTTTTATCGAGGATGTAAGGCATGTGTACGTGTAGGAAGAGAGGAAAGTGATTGGTTCTCAGTGAATGTAGGTTTGCGGCAGGGGTGTGTGATGTCTCCATGGTTGTTTAATTTGTTTATGGATGGGGTTGTTAGGGAGGTAAATGCAAGAGTCTTGGAAAGAGGGGCAAGTATGAAGTCTGTTGGGGATGAGAGAGCTTGGGAAGTGAGTCAGTTGTTGTTCGCTGATGATACAGCGCTGGTGGCGGATTCATGTGAGAAACTGCAGAAGCTGGTGACGGAGTTTGGTAAAGTGTGTGGAAGAAGAAAGTTAAGAGTAAATGTGAATAAGAGCAAGGTTATTAGGTACAGTAGGGTTGAGGGTCAAGTCAATTGGGAGGTGAGTTTGAATGGTGAAAAACTGGAGGAAGTGAAGTGTTTTAGATATCTGGGAGTGGATCTGTCAGCGGATGGACCCATGGAAGCGGAAGTGGATCATAGGGTGGGGGAGGGGGCGAAAATTTTGGGAGCCTTGAAAAATGTGTGGAAGTCGAGAACATTATCTCGGAAAGCAAAAATGGGTATGTTTGAAGGAATAGTAGTTCCAACAATGTTGTATGGTTGCGAGGCGTGGGCTATGGATAGAGTTGTGCGCAGGAGGATGGATGTGCTGGAAATGAGATGTTTGAGGACAATGTGTGGTGCGAGGTGGTTTGATCGAGTAAGTAATGTAAGGGTAAGAGAGATGTGTGGAAATAAAAAGAGCGTGGTTAAGAGAGCAGAAGAGGGTGTTTTGAAATGGTTTGGGCACATGGAGAGAATGAGTGAGGAAAGATTGACCAAGAGGATATATATGTCGGAGGTGGAGGGAACGAGGAGAAGAGGGAGACCAAATTGGAGGTGGAAAGATGGAGTGAAAAGGATTTTGTGTGATCGGGGCCGGAACATGCAGGAGGGTGAAAGGAGGGCAAGGAATAGAGTGAATTGGAGCGATGTGGTATACAGGGGTTGACGTGCTGTCAGTGGATTGAATCAAGGCATGTGAAGCGTCAAGGGTAAACCATGGAAAGCTGTGTAGGTATGTATATTTGCGTGTGTGGACGTGTGTATGTACATGTGTATGGGGGGGTTGGGCCATTTCTTTCGTCTGTTTCCTTGCGCTACCTCGCAAACGCGGGAGACAGCGACAAAGTATAAAAAAAAAAAAAAAAAAAAAAAAAAAAAAAAAGATTTTCTGGAAGGAGGTAAATAAAGTGCATAAGACAAAGGAGCAAATGGGAACTTCATTGAAGGGCGCAAATGGGGAGTTGATAACAAGTAGTGGTGATGTGAGAAGGAGATGGAGTGAGTATTTTGAAGGTTTGTTGAATGTGTTTGATGATAGAGTGGCAGATATAGGGTGTTTTGGTCGAGGTGGTGTGCAAAGTGAGAGGGTTAGGGAAAATGATTTGGTAAACAGAGAAGAGGTAGTAAAAGCTTTGTGGAAGATGAAAGCCGGCAAGGCAGCAGGTTTGGATGGTATTGTAGTGGAATTTATTAAAAAAGGGGGTGACTGTATTGCTGACTGGATGGTAAGGTTATTTAATGTATGTATGACTCATGGTGAGGTGCCTGAGGATTGGCGGAATGCGTGCATAGTGCCATTGTACAAAGGCAAAGGGGCTAAGAGTGAGTGCTCAAATTACAGAGTTATAAGATTGTTGAGTATTCCTGGTAAATCATATGGGAGGGTATTGATTGAGAGGGTGAAGGCATGTACAGAGCATCAGATGGGAAGAGCAGTGTGGTTTCAGAAGTGGTAAAGGATGTGTGGATCAGGTGTTTGCTTTGAAGAATGTATGTGAAAAAAACTTAGAAAAGCAAATGGATTTGTATGTAGCATTTATGGATCTGTAGAAGGCATATGATAGAGTTGATACAGATGCTCTGTGGAAGGTGTTAAGAATATATGGTGTGGGAGGCAAGTTGTTAGATGCAGTGAAAAGTTTTTATCGAGGATGTAAGGCATGTGTACGTGTAGGAAGAGAGGAAAGTGATTGGTTCTCAGTGAATGTAGGTTTGCGGCAGGGATGTGTGATGTCTCCATGGTTGTTTCATTTCTTTATGGATGGGGTTGTTAGGGAGGTGAATGCAAGAGTTTTGGAAAGAGGGGCAAGTATGCAGTCCGTTGGGGATGAGAGAGCTTGGGAAGTGAGTCAGTTGTTGTTCTCTGATGATACAGCGCTGGTGGCTGATTCATGTGAGAAACTGCAGAAGCTGGTGACTGAGTTTGGTAAAGTGTGTGAAAGAAGAAAGTCAAGAGTAAATGTGAATAAGAGCAAGGTTATTAGGTACAGTAGGGTTGAGGGTCAAGTCAATTGGGATGTAAGTTTGAATGGAGAAAAACTGGAGGAAGTAAAGTGTTTTAGATATCTGGGAGTGGATCTGGCAGCGGATGGTACCATGGAAGCGGAAGTGAATCATAGGGTGGGAGAGGGGGCGAAAATCCTGGGAGCCTTGAAGAATGTGTGGAAGTCGAGAACATTATCTCGGAAAGCAAATATGGGTATGTTTGAAGGAATAGTGGTTCCAACAATGTTGTATGGTTGCGAGGCGTGGGCTATGAATAGAGTTGTGCGCAGGAGGTTGGATGTGCTGGAAATGAGATGTTTGAGGACAATGTGTGGTGTGAGATGGTTTGATCGAGTAAGTAATGTAAGAGTAAGAGAGATGTGTGGAAATAAAAAGAGTGTGGTTGAGAGAGCAGAAGAGGGCATTTTGAAATGGTTTGGTCACATGGAGAGAATGAGTGAGGAAAGATTGACCAAGAGGATATATGTGTCGGAGGTAGAGTGAACGAGGAGAAGTCCATCAACTTTCAGTTTTACCCATATCAATCTAGAATTTACTTTCTTACACTCTATCATATACTCCCACAACTCCTGTGTCAGGAGTAGTGCTATTCCTTCCCTTACTCTTGTCCTCTCACTAACCTCTGACTTTACTCCCAAGACATTCCTAAAACACTCTTCCCCTTTACCCTTGAGCTTCGTTTCACTCAGAGCCAAAATATCCAGGTTCCTTTCCTCAAACATCCTACCTATCTCTCCTTTTTTCTCATCTTGGTTACATCCACACACATTTAGACACCCCAATCTGAAACTTCAAGAAGGATGAGCACTCCCCGTGTGACTCCTGTTTTCCTTTTAGAAAGTTAAAATACAAGGAGGGGAGGGTTTCTGGCCCCCCACTCCCATCCCCTTTAGTCGCCTTCTACGACACGTGAGGAATGCGTGGGAAGTATTCTTTCTCCCCTATACCGAGGGATATATATTTATCTTTTTTTTTCTTTTTTTTTTTTTTTGCTTTGTCGCTGTCTCCCGTGTTTGCGAGGTAGCGCAAGGAAACAGACGAAAGAAATGGCCCAACCCACCCCCATACACATGTATATACATGCGTCCACACACGCAAAATATACATACCTACACAGCTTTCCATGGTTTACCCCAGACGCTTCACATGCCCTGATTCAATCCACTGACAGCACGTCAACCCCGGTATACCACATCGATCCAATTCACTCTATTCCTTGCCCTCCTTTCACCCTCCTGCATGTTCAGGCCCCATTCACACAAAATCTTTTTCACTCCATCTTTCCACCTCCAATTTGGGCTCCCACTTCTCCTCGCTCCCTCCACCTCCGACACATATATCCTCTTGGTCAATCTTTCCTCACTCATTCTCTCCATGTGCCCAAACCACTTCAAAACACCCTCTTCTGCTCTCTCAACCACGCTCTTTTTATTTCCACACATCTTTCTTACCCTTACATTACTTACTCGATCGAACCACCTCACCCCATACATTCTCCTCAAACATCTCATTTCCAGCACATCCATCCTCCTGCGCACAACTCTATCCATAGCCCACGCCTCGCAACCATACAACATTGTTCGAACCACTATTCCTTCAAACATACCCATTTTTGCTTTCCGAGATAATGTTCTCGAATTCCACACATTCTTCAAGGCTCCCAGAATTTTCGCCCCCTCCCCCACCCTATGATTCACTTCCGCTTCCATGGTTCCATCCGCTGCCAGATCCACTCCCAGATATCTAAAACACTTCACTTCCTCCAGTTTTTCTCCATTCAAACTTACCTCCCACTTGACTTGACTCTCAACCCTACTGTACCTAATAACCTTGCTCTTATTCACATTTACTCTTAACTTTCTTCTTTCACACACTTTTCCACACTCAGTCACCAGCTTCTGCAGTTTCTCACATGAATCAGCCACCAGCGCTGTATCATCAGCGAACAACAACTGACTCACTTCCTAAGCTCTCTCATCCCCAACAGACTTCATACTTGCCCCTCTTTCCAAAACTCTTGCATTTACCTCCCTAACAACCCCATCCATAAACAAATTAAACAACCATGGAGACATCACACACCCCTGCCGCAAACCTACATTCACTGAGAAGCAATCACTTTCCTCTCTTCCTACACGTACACATGCCTTACATCCTCGATAAAAGCTTTTCACTGCTTCTAGCAACTTGCCTCCCACACCATATATTCTTAATACCTTCCACAGAGCATCTCTATCAACTCTATCATATGCCCTCTCCAGATCCATAAATGCTACATACAAATCCATTTGCTTTTCTAAGTATTTCTCACATACATTCTTCAAAGCAAACACCTGATCCACACATCCTCTACCACTTCTGAAACCACACTGCTCTTCCCCAATCTGATGCTCTGTACATGCCTTCACCCTCTCAATCAATACCCTCCCATATAATTTACCAGGAATACTCAACAAACTTATACCTCTGTAATTTGAGCACTCACTCTTATCCCCTTTGCCTTTGTACAATGGCACTATGCACGCATTCCGCCAATCCTCAGGCACCTCACCATGAGTCATACATACAGTAAATAACCTTACCAACCATGTAGCAGCCATCAGACTTTTCCTCCCAATAAAGTCGGATGCGCCTAGTTTAAATTGTTTCTTACATTTTTCATATGTATATATATGTATGTGTGTGTGTGTATATGTGCGTATGTATGTGTATGTGTGTGTATGTGTATATATATATGTATATTATCCCTGGGGATAGGGGTGAAAGAATACTTCCCACGTATTCCTCGCGTGTCGTAGAAAGCGACTAGAGGGGACGGGAGCGGGGGGCCAGAAATCCTCCCCTCCTTGTATTAACTTTCTAAAATGGGAAACAGAAGAAGGAGTCACGCGGGGAGTGCTCATCCTCCTCGAAGGCTCAGAGTGGGGTGCCTAAATGTGTGTGGATGTAACCAAGATGTGAAAAAAGGAGAGATAGGTAGTATGTTTGAGGAAAGGAACCTGGATGTTTTGGCTCTGAGTGAAACGAAGCTCAAGGGTAAAGGGGAAGAGTGGTTTGGGAATGTCTGGGGAGTAAAGTCAGGGGTTAGTGAGAGGACAAGAGCAAGGGAAGGAGTAGCAATACTCCTGAAACAGGAGTTGTGGGAGTATGTGATAGAGTGTAAGAAAGTAAATTCTCGATTAATATGGGTAAAACTGAAAGTTGATGGAGAGAGATGGGTGATTATTGGTGCTTATGCACCTGGGCATGAGAAGAAAGATCAAGAGAGGCAAGTGTTTTGGGAGCAGCTGAATGAGTGTGTTAGTGGTTTTGATGCATGAGACCGGGTTATAGTGATGGGTGATTTGAATGCAAAGGTGAGTAATGTGGCAGTTGAGGGAATAATTGGTATACATGGGGTGTTCAGTGTTGTAAATGGAAATGGTGAAGAGCTTGTAGATTTATGTGCTGAAAAAGGACTGATGATTGGGAATACCTGGTTTAAAAAGCAAGATATACATAAGTATACTTATGTAAGTAGGAGAGATGGCCAGAGAGCGTTATTGGATTACGTGTTAATTGACAGGCGTGCAAAAGAGAGACTTTTGGATGTTAATGTGCTGAGAGGTGCAACTGGAGGGATGTCTGATCATTATCTTGTGGAGGCTAAGGTGAAGATTTGTATGGGTTTTCAGAAAAGAAGAGTGAATGTTGGGATGAAGAGGGTGGTGTGAGTAAGTGAGCTTGAGAAGGAGACCTGTGTGAGGAAGTACCAGGAGAGACTGAGTACAGAATGGAAAAAGGTGAGAACAATGGAAGTAAGGGGAGTGGGGGAGGAATGGGATGTATTTAGGGAATCAGTGATGGATTGTGCAAAAGATGCTTGTGGCATGAGAAGAGTGGGAGGTGGGTTGATTAGAAAGGGTAGTGAGTGGTGGGATGAAGAAGTAAGAGTATTAGTGAAAGAGAAGAGAGAGGCATTTGGATGATTTTTGCAGGGAAAAAATGCAATTGAGTGGGAGATGTATAAAAGAAAGAGACAGGAGGTCAAGAGAAAGGTGCAAGAGGTGAAAAAAAGGGCAAATGAGAGTTGGGGTGAGAGAGTATCATTAAATTTTAGGGAGAATAAAAAGATGTTCTGGAAGGAGGTAAATAAAGTGCGTAAGACAAGGAAGCAAATGGGAACTTCAGTGAAGGGCGCAAATGGGGAGGTGATAACAAGTAGTGGTGATGTGAGAAGGAGATGGAGTGAGTATTTTGAAGGTTTGTTGAATGTGTTTGATGATAGAGTGGCAGATATAGGGTGTTTTGGTCGAGGTGGTGTGCAAAGTGAGAGGGTTAGGGAAAATGATTTGGTAAACAGAGAAGAGGTAGTGAAAGCTTTGCGGAAGATGAAAGCCGGCAAGGCAGCAGGTTTGGATGGTATTGCAGTGGAATTTATTAAAAAAGGGGGTGACTGTATTGTTGACTGGTTGGTAAGGTTATTTAATGTATGTATGACTCATGGTGAGGTGCCTGAGGATTGGCGGAATGCGTGCATAGTGCCATTGTACAAAGGCAAAGGGGATAAGAGTGAGTGCTCAAATTACAGAGGTATAAGTTTGTTGAGTATTCCTGGTAAATTATATGGGAGGGTATTGATTGAGAGGGTGAAGGCATGTACAGAGCATCAGATTGGGGAAGAGCAGTGTGGTTTCAGAAGTGGTAGAGGATGTGTGGATCAGGTGTTTGCTTTGAAGAATGTATGTGAGAAATACTTAGAAAAGCAAATGGATTTGTATGTAGCATTTATGGATCTGGAGAAGGCATATGATAGAGTTGATAGAGATGCTCTGTGGAAGGTATTAAGAATATATGGTGTGGGAGGAAAGTTGTTAGAAGCAGTGAAAAGTTTCTATCGAGGATGTAAGGCATGTGTACGTGTAGGAAGAGAGGAAAGTGATTGGTTCTCAGTGAATGTAGGTTTGCGGCAGGGGTGTGTGATGTCTCCATGGTTGTTTAATTTGTTTATGGATGGGGTTGTTAGGGAGGTAAATGCAAGAGTTTTGGAAAGAGGGGCAAGTATGAAGTCTGTTGGGGATGAGAGAGCTTGGGAAGTGAGTCAGTTGTTGTTCGCTGATGACACAGCGCTGGTGGCTGATTCATGTGAGAAACTGCAGAAGCTGGTGACTGAGTTTGGTAAAGTGTGTGGAAGAAGAAAGTTAAGAGTAAATGTGAATAAGAGCAAGGTTATTAGGTACAGTAGGGTTGAGGGTCAAGTCAATTGGGAGGTGAGTTTGAATGGAGAAAAACTGGAGGAAGTGAAGTGTTTTACATATCTGGGAGTGGATCTGGCAGCGGATGGAACTATGGAAGCGGAAGTGGATCATAGGGTGGGGGAGGGGGCGAAAATTCTGGGGCCTTGAAGAATGTGTGGAAGTCGAGAACATTATCTCGGAAAGCAAAAATGGGTATGTTTGAAGGAATAGTGGTTCCAACAATGTTGTATGGTTGCGAGGCGTGGGCTATGGATAGAGTTGTGCGCAGGAGGGTGGATGTGCTGGAAATGAGATGTTTGAGGACAATGTGTGGTGTGAGGTGGTTTGATCGAGTGAGTAACGTAAGGGTAAGAGAGATGTGTGGAAATAAAAAGAGCGTGGTTGAGAGAGCAGAAGAGGGTGTTTTGAAGTGGTTTGGGCACATGGAGAGGATGAGTGAGGAAAGATTGACCAAGAGGATATATGTGTTGGAGGTGGAGGGAACGAGGAGAAGAGGGAGACCAAATTGGAGGTGGAAAGATGGAGTGAAAAAGATTTTGTGTGATCGGGGCCTGAACATGAAGGAGGGTGAAAGGAGGGCAAGGAATAGAGGGAATTGGAGCGATGTGGTATACCGGGGTTGACGTGCTGTCAGTGGATTGAATCAAGGCATGTGAAGCGTCTGGGGTAAACCATGGAAAGCTGTGTAGGTATGTATATTTGCGTGTGTGGACGTATGTATATACATGTGTATGGGGGTGGGTTGGGCCATTTCTTTTGTCTGTTTCCTTGCGCTACCTCGCAAACGCAGGAGACAGCGACAAAAAAAAAAAAAAAAAAAAAATATATATATATATATATATATATATATATATATATATATATATATATATATATAAGTATGCGTATGTGAGTAGGAGAGCTGGCCAGAGGGCATTATTAGATTACGTGTTAAATGATAGGCATGTGTCAGAGAAACTTTTGGATGTTAATGCACTGAGAGGAGCAGCTGGAGGTATGTCTGATCACTATCTTGCAGAGGCAAAGATGAAGATTTGTAGAGGTTTTTAGAAAAGAAGAGAGAATGTTGGGGAGAAGAGAGTAGTGAGAGTAAGTGAGCTTGGAAAGGAGACTTGTGTGAGGAAGCAGCAGGAGAGATTGAGTTCAGAATGGCAAAAGGTGAGAGCAAATGACGTAAGGGGAGTGAAGGAGGGGCGGGATGTATTTAGAGAAGCAGTGATGGCTTGTGCAAAAGATGCATGTGGCATGAGAAAGGTGGAAGGTGGGCAGATTAGAAAGGGTAGTGAGTGGTGGGATGAAGAAGTACGATTGTTAGTGAAAGAGAAGAAAGAGGCGTTTGGACAATATTTGCATGGAAGAAGTGCAAATGACAAGATGTATAAAAGAGCAACAGGAGGCCAAGAGAAAGGAGCAAGAGGTGAAAAAGAGGGCAAATGAGAATTGGGTTGAGAGAGTATCGTTAAATTTTAGGGAGAATAAAAAGATGTTTTGGAAGGAGGTAAATCAAGTTCGTAAGACAAGAGAACAAATGGGAACATCAGCGAAGGGAGCAAATGGGGAGGTAATAACAAGTAGTGATGAAGTGAGGAGATGGAGTGAGTATTTTGAAGGTTTGTTGAATGTGTTTGATGACAGAGTGCCAGATATAGGGTGATTTAGTCTGGTTGGTGCACAGAGTGAGAGGGTCAGGGAGAATGGTTTGGTGAACAGAGAACAGGAAGTGAAAGCTTTGCGGAAGATGAAAGCCGGCAAGGCAGCAGGTTTGGATGGTATTGCAGTGGAATTTATTAAAAAAGGGGGTGACTGTATTGTTGACTGGTTGGTAAGGTTATTTAATGTATGTATGACTCATGGTGAGGTGCCTGAGGATTAGCAGAGAACAAATGGGAACATCAGCGAAGGGAGCAAATGGGGAGGTAATAACAAGTAGTGATGAAGTGAGGAGATGGAGTGAGTATTTTGAAGGTTTGTTGAATGTGTTTGATGACAGAGTGCCAGATATAGGGTGATTTGGTCTGGTTGGTGCACAGAGTGAGAGGGTCAGGGAGAATGGTTTGGTGAACAGAGAACAGGAAGTGAAAGCTTTGTGGAAGATGAAAGCCGGCAAGGTGGCGGGTTTGGATGGTATTGCAGTGGAATTTATTAAAAAAGGGAGTGACTGTGTTGTTCATCGGTTGGTAAGGATATTCAATGTATGTATTGATCATGGTAAAGTGCCTAAGGATTGGCAGAATGCATGCATAGTGCCATTGTACAAAGGCAAAGGGATTAAAGGTAAGTGTTCAAATTACTGAGACATAAGTTTGTTGAGTATTCCTGGGAAATTATATGGGAGGGTATTGGTTGAGAGGGTAAAGGCATGTGCAGAGCATCAGATTGGGGAGGAGTAGTGTGGTTTCAGAAGTGGAGGAGGATGTGTGGATCAGGTGTTTGCTTTGAAGAATGTATGTGAGAAATACTTAGAAAAACAGATGGATTTGTATATAGCATTTATGGATCTATAGAAGGCATATGATAAGGTAGATAGAGATGCTTTGTGGAAGGTATCAAAAGTATATGGTGTGGGAGGTGAGTTGCTAGAACAGTGAAAAGTTTTTACCAATGATGTAAGGCATGTGTATGAAGAAGAGGGGAAAGTGATTGGTTCCCAGTGAACGTCGGTTTGTGGCAGAGGTGCATGATGTCTCCATGGTTGTTTAATGTTTATGGATGGGGCGGTTAAGGAGGTGAATGCAAGTTTTGGAGTGAATGCAAGAGTCTGTGGTGGATGAGAGGACTTGGGAAGTGAGCCAGTTGTTGCTTGGTGATGATACAGCGCTGGTGGCTGATTCAGCTCAGAAACTGTAGAGATTGGTGACTGAGTTTGGTAAAGTGTGTGAAAGGAGAACGTTGAGAGTAAATGTGAATAACAGCAAGGTTATTAGGTTCAGTAGGGTTGAGGGACAAGTTAATTGGGAGGTAGGAAAGAATGGAGAAAAAGTGGAGAAAGTGAAGTGTTTTAGATATCTGGGAGTGGACTTAGCAGCAGATGGAACCATGGGAGCGGAAGTGAGTCACAGGTTGAGGGAGGGGGCGAAGGTTCTAAGAGCGATGAAGAATGTATGGAAGGCACGAATGATAGCTCGGAGAGCAAAAATGGGTATGTTTGAAGGAATAGTGGTCCCAACTTTACCAAACTCAGTCATAAGCTTCTGCAGTTTCTCACATGAATCAGCCACCAGCACTGTATCATCAGCAAACAACAACTGACTCACTTCCCAAGCTCTCTCATCCAAAAGACTGCATACTTGCCCCTCTTTCCAAAATTCTTGCATTCATCTCCCTAACAACCCCATCCATAAACAAATTAAACAACCATGGAGACATCACATACCCCTGCCGCAAACCAACATTCACTGAGAACTAATCACTTTCCTCTCTTCCTACTCGTACACATGCCTTACTTCCTCGATAAAATCTGCTTCTAACAACTTGCCTCCCACACCATGTATTCTTAATACCTTCCACAGAGCATCTCTATCAACTCTATCATATGCCTTCTCCAGATCCATAAACGCTACATACAAATTCATTTGCTTTTCTAAGTATTTCTCATGTACATTCTTCAAAGCAAACACCTGATCCACACATCCTCTACCACTTCTGAAACCACACTGCTCTTCCCCAATCTGATGCTCTGTACATGCCTTCACCCTCTCAATCAATACCCTCCCATATAATTTACCAGGAATACTCAACAAACAAATACCTCTGTAATTTGAGCATTCACTTTTATCCCCTTTGCCTTTGTACAATGGCACTATGCAAGCATTCCGCCAATCCTCAGGCACCTCAAAATGAGTCATACATACATTAAATAACTTTACCAACCAGTCAATAATACAGCCACTCCTATTTTAATAAATTCCACTGCAATACCATCCAAACCCACTGCCTTGCCGGCTTTCATCTTCCACAAAGCTTTTACTACCTCTTCTCTGTTTACCAAATCATTCCCCCTAACCCTCTCACTTCACATGCCACCTCAATCAAAACACCCTATATCTGCCACTCTTGTTATCACCACTACTTGTTATCACCTCCCCATTTGCCCCCTTCACTGATGTTCCCATTTGTTCCCTTGTCTTACGCACTTTATTTACCTCCTTCTAAAACATCTTTTTATTCTCCCTAATATTTAATGATACTCTCTCACCCCAACTCTCATTTGCCCTCTTTTTCACCTCTTGCACCTTTCTCTTGACATCCTGCCTCTTTCTTTTATACATCTCCCACTCATTTGCATTATTTCTCTGCAAAAATTGTCCAAATAACTCTCTCTTCTCTTTCACTAACAATCTTACTTCTTTATCACACCACTCACTACCCTTTCTAATCTGCCCACCTTCCATACTTCTCATGCCACAAGCATCTTTTGCGCAAGCCATCACGGCTTCCCTAAATACATCCTATTCCTCCCTCACTCCCCTTACGTCCTTTGTTCTCACCTTTTTCCATTCTCTACTCAGTCTCTCCTGGTACCTCCTCACACAAGTCTCCTTCCCAAGCTCACTTACTCTCACCACGCTCTTCACCCCAACATTTTCTCTTCTTTTCTGAAAACCTCTACATATCTTCACCTTCGCCTCCACTAAATAATGATCAGACATCCCTCCAGTTGCACCTCGCAGCACATTTACATCCAAAAGTCTCTCTCGCGCGCCTATCAATTAACACATAATCCAACAATGCTCTCTGGCCATCTCTCCTACTTACATAGGTATACTTATACATATCTCTCTTTTTAAACCAGGTATTCCCAATCCCCAGTCCTTTTTCAGCACATAAATCTACAAGCTCTTCACCATTTCCATTTACAACACTGATCACCCCATGTACACCAATTATTCCCTCAACTGCCATATCACTCATCTTTGCATTCAAATCACCCATCACTATAACTTGGTCTTGTGCATCAAAACTACTAACACACTCACTCAGCTGCTCCCAAAACACTTGCCTCTCATGATCTTTCTTCTCATGCCCAAGAGCATATGCACCAATAATCACCCATCTCTCTCCATCCACTCTCAGTTTTACCCATATCAATCTACAGTTTACTTTCTTACACTCTATCACATACTCCCAACACTCCTGTTTCAAGAGTAGTAATACTCCTTCCCTTGTTCTTGTCCTCTCACTAACTGATCCACGGGATGGAAAAACACAGTCTGGAAGCATATGTCTTGTGAGCTTGTGGTCTCAAAGAAATTGGTACTGCTTGTGGCCAAAAATGGCCCAAACCAAGTGAATACCTGCTATCATAGTTGAGTGCATAGTAGAGGGTGGGGTATGCCAGTAATTCCTCACTACAAATACTGGGGGTTGAAAGGTCCTATCCCTGATCCTACATGCATGACATCGCAAAGGAGGGCACTATCAAATTACAAAAGAATAAAGTGAGGAGTGGTAGAAACTTAATATACAGTTCACAACTTGCAAAAGATGAAGTGCTGCTCGTCTTCTGTTTATGGGAATGTAAGAACACATGATGCAGTCAGAAGAAAATGGATGGCAGAACAAAAATCAAGTTAAAGGATGACATGTAAGGTGCCTGTGAGCCCAAAGAGTTTAATGAAAACGCAAAATGAAATATGTTTCATAATTTTCACTATACCTTTTTTGTTAGGAAGCCATTATGCTCATCCAGCAATGCATCATCCCATCGCTGTCGAAGATTAGCTGGCAGCCTTGGATACACCACCACTGCATTCTCTCCACATACTTCAGGGGTTTCAAACTTAGCCAAATACCTAAAATGATTATAAAACTCAGGTAAGTTAGGTGAAGATACATGCGGATTAAAAATTTGTCATATAATGGAAACAATGAGTAGATCCATCTTTAGATACAGCAAAATCTGGTGCAATACACTTTATACCATAGTGATTCAGTGACATCTAAGTTTGTAACAGAAAAATTGCTTGAAGTGTGTTAACAATAAAATTTTCTAAAAAGTAAACATAATGTTCAGGGAGCATTTACAAAGAAAAATTTAGAATCAGAAATTTGCAAAACTTATTCTCTCCAAGGTAATGTCCTATCAGCCTAAAAGATCCTCTGAAATACTCTCTAAGAAAGTCAGTGATGAGACCATGTAACCCTTTACCTGTCTAGTGGGGAAACATTTCTTTTCCCCATCTGCCACCAATCCTCCAAAATAAGTAGAGGCAGCTTACTTATTTTGGAGCCATGTTTGTCCAAATAGAGACTGCCACAGAAGTGATCTCAATGACTTACTCACTCCTGGGTGCTTTGCAGCTCAGAATTCACTTAATAATGGTCACAGTTAGAACTGAGAAATCATTATCATTATTACTATTATCATTATGTCCAATGGTTTGGACATATGGATAGAATGAGTGAGGAAAGATTGACAAAGAGGATATATGCGTCAGAGGCGAAGGGAACAAGAAGTAGGAGACCAAATTGGAGGAGGAAGAATGGAGTGAAAAAGATTTTGAGCGATCGGGGCCTGAACATACAGGAGGGTGAGAGGCGTGCAAGGAATAGAGTGAATTGGAACGTTGTGTTATACCAGGGTCGACATACTGTGAATGGACTTAACCAGGTCTTGTGAAGTGTCTGGGGTAAATCCTGGAAAGGTCTGTGGGGCCTGAATGTGGATAGGGAGCTGTGGTTTCGGTGCATTACACATGACAGCTAGAGACTGAGTGTGAACGGGTGTGGCCTTTTTGTATTCCTGGTGTTGCCTCACTGAAGCAGGGGATAATGATGCTGCTTTCCTGTGGGGCAGGGGAGTAACAGGAATGGATGGAGGCAAGCAAAAATGAACAAGTACATGTGTATGTATGTAATGTCTGCATATGTGTATACATATGGGGATTTGTATATGTTGTATGTGTGTGTATGTGAGCATTTATGTATACAACTATGTGTATACGAGTGGATGGGCCATTCTTCATCTGTTTCCTGCTGCTACCTTGCTGATGCAGGGAAACAGTGATTATGTAAAATGAATAAATGAAATACATATTATTGTCATTACTATTATTATTATTATTATTATTAATATTATCAATATTATTATTATATTTTGCAGGGAAAAAATGCAATTGAGTGGGAGAAGTATAAAAGAAAGAGACAGGAGGTCAAGAGAAAGGTGCAAGAGGTGAAAAAAAAGGGCAAATGAGAGTTGGGGTGAGAGACTATCAGTAAATTTTAGGGAGAATAAAAAGATGTTCTGGAAGGAGGTAAATAGGGTGCGTAAGACAAGGGAGCAAATGGGAACTTCAGTGAAGGGCGTAAATGGGGAGGTGATAACAAGTAGCGGTGATGTGAGAAGGAGATGGAATGAGTATTTTGAAGGTTTGTTGAATGTGTCTGATGACAGAGTGGCAGATATAGGGTGTTTTGGTCGAGGTGGTGTGCAAAGTGAGAGGGTTAGGGAAAATGATTTGGTAAACAGAGAAGAGGTAGTAAAAGCTTTGCGGAAGATGAAAGCCGGCAAGGCAGCAGGTTTGGATGGTATTGCAGTGGAATTTATTAAGAAAGGGGGTGACTGTATTGTTGACTGGTTGGTAAGGTTATTTAATGTATGTATGACTCATGGTGAGGTGCCTGAGGATTGGCGGAATGCGTGCATAGTGCCATTGTACAAAGGCAAAGGGGATAAGAGTGAGTGCTCAAATTACAGAGGTATAAGTTTGTTGAGTATTCCTGGTAAATTATATGGGAGGGTATTGATTGAGAGGGTGAAGGCATGTACAGAGCATCAGATTGGGGAAGAGCAGTGCAGTTTCAGAAGTGGTAGAGGATGTGTGGATCAGGTGTTTGCTTTGAAGAATGTATGTGAGAAATACTTAGAAAAGCAAATGGATTTGTATGTAGCATTTATAGATCTGGAGAAGGCATATGATAGAGTTGATAGAGATGCTCTGTGGAAGGTATTAAGAATATATGGTGTGGGAGGCAAGTTGTTAGAAGCAGTGAAAAGTTTTTATCGAGGATGTAAGGCATGTGTACGTGTAGGAAGAGAGGAAAGTGATTGGTTCTCAGTGAATGTAGGTTTGCGGCAGGGGTGTGTGATGTCTCCATGGTTGTTTAATTTGTTTATGGATGGGGTTGTAAAGGAGGTAAATGCAAGAGTCCTGGAAAGAGGGGCAAGTATGAAGTCTGTTGGGGATGAGAGAGCTTGGGAAGTGAGTCAATTGTTGTTCGCTGATGATACAGCGCTGGTGGCTGATTCATGTGAGAAACTGCAGAAGCTGGTGACTGAGTTTGGTAAAGTGTGTGGAAGAAGAAAGTTGAGAGTAAATGTGAATAAGAGCAAGGTTATTAGGTACAGTAGGGGTGAGGGTCAAGTCAATTGGGAGGTGAGTTTGAATGGAGAAAAACTGGAGGAAGTGAAGTGTTTTAGATATCTGGGAGTGGATCTGTCAGCGGATGGAACCATGGAAGCGGAAGTGGATCATAGGGTGGGGGAGGGGGCGAAAATTTTGGGAGCCTTGAAAAATGTGTGGAAGTCGAGAACATTATCTCGGAAAGCAAAAATGGGTATGTTTGAGGGAATAGTGGTTCCAACAATGCTGTATGGTTGCGAGGCGTGGGCTATGGATAGAGATGTGCGCAGGAGGATGGATGTGCTGGAAATGAGATGTTTGAGGACAATGTGTGGTGTGAGGTGGTTTGATCGAGTAAGTAACGTAAGGGTAAGAGAGATGTGTGGAAATAAAAAGAGCGTGGTCGAGAGAGCAGAAGAGGGTGTTTTGAAATGGTTTGGGCACATGGAGAGAATGAGTGAGGAGAGATTGACCAAGAGGATATATGTGTCGGAGGTGGAGGGAACGAGGAGAAGAGGGAGACCAGATTGGAGGTGGAAAGATGGAGTGAAAAAGATTTTGTGTGATCGGGGCCTGAACATGCAGGAGGGTGAAAGGAGGGCAAGAAATAGAGTGAATTGGAGTCATGTGGTATACAGGGGTTGACGTGCTGTCAGTGGATTGAAGCAAGGCATGTGAAGCGTCTGGGGTAAACCATGGAAAGCTGTGTAGGTATGTATATTTGCGTGTGTGGACATGTGTATGTACATGTGTATGGGGGGGGCGGGGTTGGGCCATTTCTTTCGTCTGTTTCCTTGCGCTACCTCGCAAACGCGGGAGACAGCGACAAAGTATAAAAAAAAAAAAAAAAAAAATTATTATTATCATTATCATTATCATTATTACCATTATTATCATTATCATCATTATTTATATATTCATTTATTCATTTATCTATTTTACTTTGTTGCTGTCTCCCACGTTAGCGAGGTAGCGCAAGAAAACAGACAAAAGAATGGCCCAACACACCACATACACATGTATATACCTACACATCCACATATGCAAATATACATACCTATACATCTTAACGCTACCTCGCTAACGCGGGAAATGGCGAATAGTTTGAAAGAAAGATATTCGCTGATGATACAGCACTGGTGGCTGATTCATGTGAGAAACTGCAGAAACTGGTGACTGAGTTTGATAAAGTGTGTGAAAGAAGAAAGTTAACAGTAAATGTGAATAAAAGCAAGGTTATTAGGTACAGTAGGGTTGAGGGTCAAGTCAATTGGGAGGTAAGTTTGAATGGAGAAAAACTGGAGGAAGTAAAGTGTTTTAGATATCTGGGAGTGGATCTGGCAGCGGATGGAACCATGGAAGCGGAAGTGAATCATAGGGTGGGGGAGGGGGCGAAAATCCTGGGAGCCTTGAAGAATGTGTGGAAGTCGAGAACATTATCTCCGAAAGCAAAAATGGGTATGTTTGAAGGAATAGTGGTTCCAACAATATTGTATGATTGCGAGGCATGGGCTATGGATAGAGTTGTGCGCAGGAGGGTGGATGTGTTGGAAATGAGATGTTTGAGGACAATATGTGGTGTGAGGTGGTTTGATCGAGTTAGTAATTTAAGGGTAAGAGAGATGTGTGGAAATAAAGAGTATGGTTGAGAGAGCAGAAGAGGGTGTTTTGAAATGGTTTGAGCACATGGAGAGAATGAGTGAGGAAAGATTGACCAAGAGGATATATGTGTTGGAGGTGGAGGGAACGAGGAGAAGTGGGAGACCAAATTGGAAGTAGAAAGATGGAGTGAAAAAGATTTTGTGTGATCGGGGCCTGAACATGCAGGAGGGTGAAAGGAGGGAAAGGAATAAAGTGAATTGGATCGATGTGGTATACCGGGGTTGAAGTGCTGTCAGTGGATTGAATCAGGGCATGTGAAGCGTCAAGGGTAAACCATGGAAAGCTGTGTAGGTATGTATAGTTGCGTGTGGGGACATATGTATATACATGTGTATGGGGGTGGGTTGCGCCATTTCTTTCGTCTGTTTCCTTGCGCTACCTCGCAAACGCGGGAGACAGCGACAAAGCAAAAAAAAAAAAAAAAAATATATATCTTTTTTTCTTTCATACTATTTGCCATTTCCCGAGTTAGCGAGGTAGCGTTAAGAACAGAGGACTGGGCCTTTGAGCAAATATCCTCATCTGGCCCCCTTCTCTGTTCCTTCTTTGGAAAAATAAAAAAAGCGAGAGGAGGAGGATTTCCAGCCCCCCGCTCCCTTCCCTTTTAGTCGCCTTCTACAACACGCAGGGAATACGTGGTAAGTATTCTTTCTCCCCTATCCCCAGGGATAATATATATATATATATATATTTTTTTTTTTTTTTTTTTTTTTTTTATACTTTGTCGCTGTCTCCCGCGTTTGCGAGGTAGCGCAAGGAAACAGACGAAAGAAATGGCCCAACCCCCCCCATACACATGTACATACACACGTCCACACACACAAATATACATACCTACACAGCTTTCCATGGTTTACCCCGGACGCTTCACATGCCTTGATTCAATCCACTGACAGCACGTCAACCCCTGTATACCACATTGCTCCAATTCACTCTATTCCTTGCCCTCCTTTCACCCTCCTGCATGTTCAGGCCCCGATCACACAAAATCTTTTTCACTCCATCTTTCCACCTCCAATTTGGTCTCCCTCTTCTCCTCGTTCCCTCCACCTCCGACACATATATCCTCTTGGTCAATCTTTCCTCACTCATTCTCTCCATGTGCCCAAACCATTTTAAAACACCCTCTTCTGCTCTCTCAACCACGCTCTTTTTATTTCCACACATCTCTCTTACCCTTACGTTACTTACTCGATCAAACCACCTCACACCACACATTATCCTCAAACATCTCATTTCCAGCACATCCATCCTCCTGCGCACAACTCTATCCATAGCCCACGCCTCGCAACCATACAACATTGTTGGAACTACTATTCCTTCAAACATACCCATTTTTGCTTTCCGGGATAATGTTCTCGACTTCCACACATTTTTCAAGGCTCCCAAAATTTTCGCCCCCTCCCCCACCCTATGATCCACTTCCGCTTCCATGGTTCCATCCGCTGACAGATCCACTCCCAGATATCTAAAACACTTCACTTCCTCCAGTTTTTCACCATTCAAACTCACCTCCCAATTGACTTGACCCTCAACCCTACTGTACCTAATAACCTTGCTCTTATTCACATTTACTCTTAACTTTCTTCTTCCACACACTTTACCAAACGCCTTTATTCATTCCCATGGCCACCATGCCACACATGAAATGACAACCCCTTCCCCTGCATGTGCACGAGGTAGCACTAGGAAAAGACTACAAAGGCCACATTCGTTCACACTCAGTCTCTATCTGTCACGTATAATGCACCGAAACCACGGCTCCCTTTCCACATCCAGGCCCCACACAACTTTCCATGGTTTACCACAGATGCTTCACAAGCCCTGGTTCAATCCACTGACAGAACGTCGACCCCGGTATACCACATCGTTCCAATTCACTCTATTCCTTGCACGCCTTTTACCCTCCTGCATGTTCAGGCCCCGATCACTCAAAATCTTTTCCACTCCACCTTTCCACCTCCAATTTGGTCTCCCACTTCTCGTTCCCTCCACCTCTGACACATATATCCTCTTGGTCAATCTTTCCTCACTCATTCTCTCCATGTGACCAAATCATTTCAAAACACCCTCTTCTGCTCTCTCAACCACACTCTTTTTATTACCACACATCTCTCTTACCCTATTATTACTTACTCGATCAAACCACCTCATACCACATATTGTCCTCAAACACCTCATTTTCAGCACATCCACCCTCCTCTGCACAACTCTATCTATAGCCCACGCCTCGCAACCATACAACATTGTTGGAACCACTATTCCTTCAAACATACCCATTTTTGCTTTCCGAGATAATGTTCTCGACTTCCACACATTCTTCAACACTCCCATAACTTTCGCCCCCTCCCCCACCCTATGATTCACTTCCACTTCCATGGTTCTGTTCCCTGCCAGATCCACTTCCAGATATCTAAAACACTTCACTTCCTCCAGTTTTTCTCCATTCAAACTTACCTCCAAGCTGACTTGTCCATCAACCCTACTGTACCTAACAACCCTACTGTAGCGAACAACAGTTGAATCACTTCCCAAGCTCCCTCGTCCACAACAGGCTGCATACTTGCCCCTCTTTGCAAAACTCTTGCATTCACCTCCCTAACAACTCCATCCATACGCAAATTAAACAACCATGGAGACATCAAACACCCCTGCCGCAAACCAACATTCACTGAGAACCAATCACTTTCCTCTCTTCCTACACGTACACATGCCTTACATCCTCAATAGAAACTTTTCACTGCTTCTAACAACTTGCCTCCCACACAATATATTCTTAATTCCTTCCACAGAGCATCTCTATGAACTCTAATCATATGCCTTCTCCAGATCCATAAATGCTACATACAAATCCATTTGCTTTTCTAAGTATTTCTCACATACATTCTTCAAAGCATACACCTGATCCACACATCCTCTACCACTTCTGAAACCGCACTGCTCTTCCCCAATCTGATGCTCTGTGCATGCCTTCACCCTCTCAATCAATACCCTCCCATATAATTTACCAGGAATACTCAACAAACTTATACCTCTGTAATTTGAGCACTCACTTTCATCCCCTTAGCCTTTGTACAATGGCACTATAAGCATTCCGCCAATCCTCAGGCACCTCACCATGAGTCATACATACATTAAATAACCTTACCAACCAGTCAACAATAAAGTCACCCCCTTTTTTAATAAATTCCACTGCAATACCATCCAAACCCCGCTGCCTTGCCGGCTTTCATCTTCCGTAAAGCTTTTACTACCTCTTCTCTGTTTACCAAATCATTCTCTCTAACCCTCACACTTTGCACACCATCTCTACCAAAACACCCTATATCTGGCACTCTATCATCAAACACATTCAACAAACCTTCAAAATACTCACTCCATCTCACATCACCACTACTTGTTATCACCTCCCCGTTAGCCCCCTTCACTGAAGTTCCCATTTGTTCCCTTGTCTTACGCACTTTATTTACCTCCTTCCAAAACATCTTTTTATTCTCCCTAATATTTAATGATACTCTCTCACCCCAACTCTCATTTGCCCTCTTTTTCATCTCTTGCACCTTTCTCTTGACCTCCTCCCTCTTTCTTTTATACATCTCCCAGTCACTTGCATTATTTCCCTGCAAAAACTGCCCAGATGCCTTTCTCTTCTCTTTCACTAATAATCTTACTTCTTCATCCCACTACTCACTACCCTTTCTAATCTGCCCACCTCCCACGCTTCTCATGCCACAAGCATCTTTTGCACAAGCCATCACTACTTCCCTAAATACATCCCATTCCTCCCCCACTCCCCTTTTGTCCTTTGTTCTCACCTTTTTCAATTCAGTACTCAGTCTCTCCTGGTACTTCCTCATACAAGTCTCCTTCTCAAGCTCACTTACTCTCACCACTCTCTTCACCCCAACATTCTCTCTTCTTTTCTGAAAACCTCTACAAATCTTCACCTTCGCCTCCACAAGATAATGGTCAGACATCCCTCCAGTTGCACCTCTCAGCACATTAACATCCAAAAGCCTCTCTTTCGCGTGCCTATCAATTAACACGTGATCCAATAACGCTCTCTGGCCATCTCTCCTACTTACATACATATACTTATGTATATCTATCTTTTTAAACCAGGTATTCCCAATCACCAGTCCTTTTTCAGCACATAAATCTACAAGCTCTTCACCATTTCCATTTACAACACTGAACACCCTATTCTTATCATTATCATTATTATTAGTAGTAGTATTGGTGAGAGGACAAGAGCAAAGGAAGGAGTAGCACTACTCCTGAAGCAAAAGTTGTGGGAGTATGTGATAGAGTGTAAGAAAGTAAACTCTAGATTGATATGGGTAAAACTGAAAGTGGATGGAGAGAGATGGGTGATTATTGGTGCCTATGCATCTGGTCATGAGAAGAAAGATCATGAGAGGCATGTGTTTTGGGAGCAGCTGAGTGAGTGTGTTAGCAGCTTTGATGCACGAAACCAGGTTATAGTGATGAGTGATTTGAATGCAAAGGTGAGTAAGGTGGCAGCTGAGGGTATAATTGGTGAACATGGGGTGTTCAATGTTGTAAATGAAATTGGTGAAGAGCTTGTAGATCTGTGTGCTAAAAAAGGACTGGTGATTGGGAATACCTGGCTTAAAAAGAGAGATATACATAAGTATACATACGTAAGTAGGAGAGATGGCCAGAGAGTGTTACTGGATTACTTGTTAATTGATAGGCACGTGAAAGGCAGACTTTTGGATGCTGATGTGCTGAGAGGGGGCAACTGGAGGGATGTCTGATCATTATCTTGTGTAGGTGAAGGTGAAGATATGTACAGGTTTTCAGAAAAGAAGAGAGAATGTTGGGGAA
This sequence comes from Panulirus ornatus, assembly GCF_036320965.1. Taxonomy (NCBI): domain Eukaryota; kingdom Metazoa; phylum Arthropoda; class Malacostraca; order Decapoda; family Palinuridae; genus Panulirus; species Panulirus ornatus. The sequence goes on from NC_092233.1 coordinate 49,821,750, forward strand.
AAGAGAGTGGTGAGAGTAAGTGAGTATGGAAAGGAGACTTGTATGAGGAAGTACCAGGAGAGGTTCAGTGCAGAATGGAAAAAGGTGAGAGCAAATGAAGTAAGGGGAGTGGGGGAGAAATGGAATGTATTTAGGGAAGCAGTGATGGCTTGTGTAAAAGATGCATGTATCATGAGAAAGGTGGGAGGTGGGCAGATTAGAAAGGATAGTGAGTGATGGGATGAAGAGGTTTTGGAAGGAGGTAAATAAAGTGCATAAGACAAGAGAACAAATGGGAACATAGTGAAGGGGGGAAATGGGGAGGTGATAACAAGTAGTGGTGAAGTGAGAGGGAGATGGAGTGAGTATTTTGAAGGCTTGTTGAATGTGTTTGATGATAAGAGTGGCAGATATAGGGTGTTTTTGTCAAGGTGGTGTGCAAAGTGAGAGCGTCAGGGAGAATGATTTGGTAAACAGAGAAGAGGTAGTGAAAGCTTTGCGGAAGATGAAAGTCGGCTAGGCGGCGGGTTTGGATGGTATTGCTGTGGAATTTATCAAAAAAGGGGGGTGACTGTGTTGTTGATTGGTTGGTGAGGATTTTCAATGCATGTACAGCCTATGGTGAGGTGCCTGAGGATTGGCGGAATGCATGCAAAGTGCCATTGTACAAAGGCAAAGGGGATAAAGGTGAGTGTCCAAATTACAAAGGTATGAGTTTATTGAGTATTCCGAAAAATTACATGAGAGGGCACTGATTGAGAGGGTGAAGGCATGTACAGAGCATCAGATTGGGGAAGAGCAGTGTGGTTTCAGAAGTGGTAGAGGATGTGTGGATCAGGTGTTTGCTTTGAAGTATGTATGTGAGAAATACTTAAAAAAGCAGATGGATTTGTATGTAGCATTTATGGATCTGGAGAAGGCATATGATAGAGTTGACAGAGATGCTTTGTGGAAGGTATTAAGAGTACATGGCATGGGAGTAAGTTGCTAGAAGTAGTGAAAAGTTTTTATCAAGGATGCAAGGCATGTGTACGAGTAAGAAGAGAGGAAAGTGATTCTTTCTCAATGAATGTCAGTTTGAGGCAGGGGTGCATGATGTCTTCATGGTTGTTTAATTTGTTTATGGATGGGATTGTTAGGGATGTGAATGCAAGAGTTTTGAAGAGAGGGGCAAGTATGCAGTCTGTAGTGGATGAGCAGGCTTGGGAAGTGAGTCAGTTGTTGTTCGCTGATGATACGGCACTGGTGGCCGATTCGGGTAAGAATCTGCATAAGATGGTGACTGAGTTTGGTAAAGTGTGTGAAAGAAGAAAGCTGAGAGTAAATGTGCATAAGAGCAAGGTTATTAGGTTCAGCAGAGTTGAGGGATAAGTGAGTTGGGAGGTGGGTTTGACTGGAGAAAAACTGGAGGAAGTGAAGTGTTTGGGGAGTGGATTTGGCAGCGGATGGGACCATGGAAGCGGAAGTGAGTCACAGAGTGGGGGATGGGGCAAAGGTTCTTGGAGCATTAAAGAATGGGTGGAAGGCAAGAACATTATCACGTAAAGCAAAAATGGGCATGTTTGAAGCAACAGCGGTTCCAACAATATTATATGGTTGTGAAGCATGGGCTATAGATAGGGTTGTGCAGAGGTGAGTGGATGTATTGGAAATGAGATGTTTGAGGACAATATGTGGTGAGAGGTGGTTTGATCGAGTAAGTAATGAAAGGCTAAGAGAGATGTGTGGTTATAAAAAAAGTGTAGTTGAGAGAGCAGAAGAGGGTGTACTGAAATGCTTTGGTCACATGGAGAGAATGAATGAGGTAAGACTGACAAAGAGGATATATGAGTCTGAGGTGGATGGAACAAGGAGAAGTGGGAGACCAAATTGGAGGTAGAAGGATGGAGTGAAAAAGATTTTGAGCAATCAGGGCCTAAACATACAGGAGGGTGAAAGGCTTGCAAGGAATAGAGTAAATCGTAACAATATGGTATACCAGGGTCAACGTGCTGTCAATGGATTGAACCAGGGAATGTGAAGCGACTGGGGTAAACCATGGAAAGTTTTGTGGGACCTGGATGTGGAAAGGGAGCTGTGGTTTCGGTTACACATGACATCTACAGATTGAGTGTAAATGAATGTGGCCTTTGATGTCTTTTCCTAGCACTACCTCATGCGCACACAGGGGAAGGGGGGTACCAATTCATGTGTGGCGGGGTGGCGGCGGGTATGGATGAAGGCAGCAGGTATGAATATGTACATGTGTATATATGTATATGGCTGTGTACGTATATGTATGTATACATTGAAATGTATTGATATGTATATGTGCGTGTGTGGGCGTTTATGTATATACATGTGTATGTGGGTGGGTTGGGCCATTCTTTCGTCTGTTTCCTTGTGCTACCTCACTAACGTGGGAGACAGCGATAAAGTATAATAAATGAAATAATAAAAATAAGGATTATTATCATCATCATCCCTGGGGATAGGGGAGAAAGAATACTTCCAAGGAATTCCTCACATTTCGTAGAAGGCGACTAAAGGGGACGGGAGCAGGGGGCTAGAAACCCACCCCTTCTTGTATTTTAACTTTCTAATAGGGGAAACAGAAGAAGGAGTCGTGCAGGAAGTGGTCATCCTCCTCGAAGTCTGAGATTGGGGTGTCTAAATGTTTGTGGATATAACCAAGATGAGAAAAAAGGAGAGACAGGTAGTATGTTTGAGGAAAGAAACCTGGATGTTTTGGCTCTGAGTGAAACGAAGTCCAAGGGTAAAGGGGAAAAGTGGTTTGGGAATGTTTTTAGAGTAAAGTCAGGGGTTTGTGAGCAGACAAGAGAAAGGGAAGGAGTAGCACTACTCCTGAAACAGGAGTGCTGGGAGTATGTAATAGAGTGTAAGAAAGCAAACTTGAAAAGTAAATTGATATGGGTTAAACTGAAAGTGGATAGAGAGAGATAGGATGATTACTGGTGCCTATGCACCTGGGCATGAGAAGAAAGATCATGAGGCAAGTGTTTGGGAGCAGTTGAGTGAGTGTGTTAGTAGTTTTGATGCATGAGACTGGGTTATACTGATGGGTGATTTGAATGCATGGGTGAGTAATGTAGCAGTTGAGGGAATAATTGGTGTACATGGGGTGATCAGTGTTGTAAATGGAAATGGTGGAGAGCTTGTAGATTTGTGTGCTGAAATAGCACTGGTGATTGGGAATACCTGGTTTAAAAAGAGAGATATACACAAGTATACATATGTAAGTAAGAGAGATGGCCAGAGAGCATTATTGGATTACGTGTTAATTGATAGGCACGCGAGAGAGACTTTTGGATATTAATGTGCTGAGAGGTGCAACTGGAGGGATGTCTGATCATAATTTTGTAGAGGTGAAGGCGAAGATTTGCAGAGGTTTTCAGAAAAGAAGAGAGAATGTTGGGGTGAAGAGAGTGGTGAGAGTAAGTGAGCTTGGGAAGGAGACTTGTGTGAGAAAGTGAGAGCAAAGGATGTAAGGGGAGTCGGGGAGGAATGGGATGCAGTTAGGGAAGCAGTGATGGCTTGTGCAAAAGATGCTTGTGGCATGATAACTGTGGGAGGTGGGCAGATTAGAAAGGGCAGTGAGTGGTGGGATGAAGAAGTAAGATTATCAGTAAAAGAGAAGAGAGAGGCATTTGGACGAGTTTTGCAGGGAAATAGTGCAAGTGACTGGGAGATGTATAAAAGAAAAGGCAGGAGATCAAGAGAAAGGTGCAAGAGGTGAAAAAGAGGGCAAATGAGAGTTGGAGTGAGAGAGTATCATTAAATTCTAGGGAGAAAAAAAAGATGTTTTGGAAGGAGGTAAATAAAGTGCGTAAGACAAGAGAATAATTGGGAACATTGGTGAAGGGTGCTAATGGGGAGGTAATAACATGTAGTGGTGATGTGAGAGGTTGGAGTGAGTATTTTGAAGGTTTGTTGAATGTGTTAGATAACAGTGTGGCATATATAGGGTGTTTTGACTGTGGTGGTGTGCAAAGTGAGAGGGTTAGGGAGAATGATTTGGAAATTAGAGAAGAGGTAGTAAAAGCTTTGCGGAAGATGAAAGCCGGCAAGATAGCAGATTTGGGTGGTATTCCAGTGGAATTCATTAAAAAAGGTGGTGACTGTGCTGTCAACTGGTTGGCAAGGATATTTAATGTATGTATGACTCATGGTGAGGTGCCTGAGGATTGGTGGAATGCATGCATAGTGCCATTTTACAAAGGCAAAGAGGATAAAGGTGAGTGCTCAAATTACAGAGGTACAAGTTTGTTGAGTATTCCTGGGAAATTATATGGAAGAGTATTGATTGAGAGGGTGAAAGCATGTAAAGAGCATCAGATTGGGGAAGAGCAGTGTGGTTTCAGAGGTGGTAAAGGATGTGTGGATCAGGTGTTTGCTTTGAAGAATGTATGTTAGAAATACTTAGAAAAACAAATGGATTCGTATGTAGTATTTATGGATCTGGAAAAGGCATATGATAGAGTTGATAGAGATGCTCTGTGGAAGGTATTAAGAATATATGGTGTGGGAAGCAAATTGCTAGAAGCAGTGAAAAGTTTTTATCGAGGATGTAAGGCATGTGTACGAGTAGGAAGAGAGGAAAGTGCTTGGTTCTCAATGAATGTCGGTTTGCTGCAGGGGTGCGTGATGTCTCCATGGTTGTTTAATTTGCTTATGGATGGAGTTGTTAGGGAGGTGAATGCAAGAGTTTTGGAGAGAGGGGTAAGTATGCAGTCTGTTGCGGATGATACAGCTTGGGAAGTGAGTCAGTTGTTGTTCGCTGTTGATACAGCGCTGGTGGCTGATTCAGCTGAGAAACTGCAGAAGTTGGTGACTGAGTTTGGTAAAGTGTGTGAAAGAAGAAAGCTGAGAGTAAATGTGAATAAGAGCAAGGTTATTAGGTAGAGTAAAGTTGAGGGACAAGTCAACTGGGAGGTAAGTTTGAATGGAGAAAAACTGGAGGAAGTAAAGTGTTTTTGATATCTGGGAGTGGATCTGGCAGCGGATGGAACCATGGAAGCGGAAGTGAATCATAGGGTGGGGGAGGGGGCGAAAATTCTCGGAGCCTTGAAGAATGTTTGGAAGTCGAGAACATTATCTCGGAAAGCAAAAATGGGTATGTTTGAAGGAATAGTGGTTCCAACAATGTTGTATGGTTGCGAGGCGTGGGCTATGGATAGAGTTGTGCGCAGGAGGGTGGATGTGCTGGAAACGAGATGTTTGAGGACAATATGTGGTGTGAGGTGGTTTGATCGAGTAAGTAATGCAAGGGTAAGAGAGGTGTGTGGAAATAAAAAGAGCGTGGTTGAGAGACCAGAAGAGGGTGTTTTGAAATGGTTTGGGCACATGGAGAGAATGAGTGACGAAAGATTGACCAAGAGGATATATGTGTCAGAGGTGGAGGGAACGAGGAGAAGTGGGAGACCAAATTGGAGGTGAAAAGACGGAGTGAAAAAGATTTTCAGTGATCAGGGCCTGAACATGCAGGAGGGTGAAAGGCATGCAAGGAATAGAGTGAATTGGAACGATGTGGTATACCGGGGTCGATGTGCTGTCAATGGATTGAACCAGGGCATGCATGTGAAGCGTCTAGGGTAAACCATGGAAAGTTCTGTGGGGCCTGGATGTGGAAAGAGAGCTGTGGTTTCGGTGCATTATTACATGACAGCTAGAGACTGAGTGTGAACGAATGGGGCCTTTGTTGTCTTTTCCTAGCGCTACCTTGCACACATGAGGTGGGTAGGGGGATGTTATTCCATGTGTGGCGAGGTGGCGATGGGAATGAATAAAGGCAGACAGTGTGAATTGCGTGCGTGTATATATGTATGTGTCTGTGTGTGTATATATATGTGTACATTGAGATGTATGGGTATGTATATTTGCGTGTGTGGACGTATATGTATATACATGTGTATGGGGGTGGGTTGGGCCATTTCTTTTTCTGTTTCCTTGTGCTACCTCGCAAATGCGGGAGACAGCGACAAAAGAAAAAAAAATAAATATAAATATATATATAATTAGGTACAGTAGGGTTGAGGGTCAAGTCAATTGGGAGGTAAGTTTGAATGGAGAAAAACTGGAGGAAGTAAAGTGTTTTAGATACCTGGGAGTGGATCTGGCAGTGGATGGAACCATGGAAGTGGAAGTGAATCATAGAGTGGGGGAGGGGGCGAAAATCCTGGGAGCCTTGAAGAATGTGTGGAGGTCGAGAACATTATCTCGGAAAGCAAAAATGGCTATGTTTGAAGGAATAGTGGTTCCAACAATGTTGTATGGTTGCAAGGCGTGGGCTATGGATAGAGTTGTGCGCAGGAGGGTGGATGTGTTGGAAATGAGATGTTTGAGGACAATGTGTGGTGTGAGGTGGTTTGATCGAGTAAGTAATATAAGGGTAAGAGAGATGTGTGGAAATAAAAAGAGTGTGGTTGAGAGAGCAGAAGAGGGTGTTTTGAAATGGTTTGGGCACATGGAGAGAATGAGTGAGGAAAGATTGACCAAGAGGATATATGTGTCGGAGGTGGATGGAACGAGGAGAAGTGGGAGACCAAATTGGAGGTGGAAAGATGGAGTGAAAAAGATTTTGAGTGATCGGGGCCTGAACATGCAGGAGGGTGAAAGGTGGGCAAAGAATAGAGTGAATTGGATCGATGTGGTATACCGGGGTTGACGTGCTGTCAGTGGATTGAATCAGGGCATGTGAAGTGTCTGGGGTAAACCATGGAAAGTTGTGTGGGGCCTGGATGTGGAAAGGGAGCTGTGGTTTCGGGCATTATTGCATTACAGCTTGAGACTGAGTGTGAACGAATGGGGCCTTTGTTGTCTTTTCCTAGAGCTACCTCGCTTACATGAGGGGGGAGGGGGATGGTATTCCATGTGTGGCGGGGTGGCGATGGGAATGAATAAAGGCAGACAGTGTGAATTGTGTGCATGGTTATATATGTATGTGTCTGTGTGTGTATATATATGTGTACATTGAGATGTATAGGTATGTATATTTGCGTGTGTGGACATGTAAGTATATACATGTGTATGGGGGTGGGTTGGGCCATTTCTTTCGTCTGTTTCCTTGAGCTACCTCGCAAACGCGGGAGACAGCGACAATGCAAAATATATAAAATAAATAAATAATTTATATCCTCCCTGGGGATTGGGGAGAAAGAATACTTCCCACGTATTACCTGCGTGTCGTAGAAGGCGACTAAAAGGGGACGGGAGCAGGGGGCTAGAAAAACCACCCCTTCCTTGTATTTTAACTTTCTAATAGGGGAAACAGAAGAAGAGTCGTGCAGAAGTGGTCATCCTCCTCGAAGTCTGAGATTGGGGTGTCTAAATGTTTGTGGATATAACCAAGATGAGAAAAAAGGAGAAGACAGGGTAGTATGTTTGAGGAAAGAAACCTGGATGTTTTGGCTCTGAGTGAAAACGAAGTCCAAGGGTAAAGGGGAAAAGTGGTTTGGGAATGTTTTTAGAGTAAAGTCAGGGGTTTGTGAGCAGACAAGAGAAAGGGAAGGATATGCACGACTCCTGAAACTGGAGTGCTGGGTGTATGTATAGCGTGTGTAAGAAAGCAAACTTGAAAAGTAAATTGATATGGGTTAAACTGAAAGTGGATAGAGAGATATTAGGATGATTACTGGTGCCTATGCACCTGGGCATGAGAAGAAAGATCAGAGGCAAGTGTTTGGGAGCAGTTTCAGTTGAGTGAGTGTGTTAGTAGTTTTGATGCATGAGACTGGGTTATACTGAATGGGTGATTTGAATGCATGGTGAGTAATGTAGCAGTTGAGGGAATAATTGGTGTACATGGGGTGATCAGTGTTGTAAATGGAAATGGTGAGAGCTTGTAGATTTGTGTGCTGAAATAGCACTGGTGTTGGGATTACCTGGTTTAAAAAGAGAGATATACACAAGTATACATATGTAAGTAAGAGAGATGGCCAGAGAGCATTATTGGATTACGTGTTAATTGATAGGCACGCGAGAGAGACTTTTGGATATTAATGTGCTGAGAGGTGCAACTGGAGGGATGTCTGATCATAATTTTGTAGAGGTGAAGGCGAAGATTTGCAGAGGTTTTCCAGAAAAGAAGAGAGAATGTTGGGGTGAAGAGAGTGGTGAGAGTAAGTGAGCTTGGGAAGGAGACTTGTGTGAGAAAGTGAGAGCAAAGGATGTAAGGGGAGTCGGGGAGGAATGGGATGCAGTTAGGGAAGCAGTGATGGCTTGTGCAAAAGATGCTTGTGGCATGATAACTGTGGGGAGGTGGCAGATTAGAAAGGGCAGTGAGTGGTGGGATGAAGAAGTAAGATTATCAGTAAAAGAGAAGAGTGAGGCATTTGACGAGTTTTGCAGGGAAATAGTGCAAGTGACTGGGAGATGTATAAAAGAAAAGGCAGGAGATCAAGAGAAAGGTGCAAGAGGTGAAAAAGAGGGCAAATGAGAGTTGGAGTGAGAGAGTATCATTAAATTCTAGGGAAGAAAAAAAAAATTATGTTTTGGAAGGAGGTAAATAAAGTGCGTAAGACAAGAGAATAATTGGGAACATTGGTGGAAGGGTGCTAATGGGGAGGTAATAACATTTAGTGGTGATGTGATGAGGTGGAGTGAGTATTTTGAAGGTTTGTTGAATGTGCTTGATGATAGAATGGCAATATATAGGGTGTTTTGACTGTGGTGGTGTGCAAAGTGAGAGGGTTAGGGAGAATGATTTGGAAATTAAGAAGAGTAGTAAAAGCTTTGCGGAAGATGAAAGCCGGCAAGATAGCAGATTTGGGTGGTTATTCCAGGGGAATTCATTAAAACTAGGTGTGACTGTTGTCAACTGGTTGGCAAGGATATTTAATGTATGTATGACTCATGTGAGGTGCCTGAGGATTGGTGGAATGCATGCATAGTGCCATTTTACAAAGGCAAAGAGGATAAAGGTGAGTGCTCAAATTACAGAGGTACAAGTTTGTTGAGTATTCCTGGGAAATTATATGGGAGGGTATTGATTGAGAGGGTGAAAGCATGTAAAGAGCATCAGATTGGGAAGAGCAGTGTGGTTTCAGAGGTGGTAAAGGATGTGTGGATCAGGTGTTTGCTTTGAAGAATGTATGTAGAAATACTTAGAAAAACAAATGGATTCGTATGTAGTATTTATGGATCTGGAAAAGCATATGATTAGAGTTGATAGAGATGCTCTGTGGAAGGTATTAAGAATATATGGTGTGGGAAGCAAATTGCTAGAAGCAGTGAAAAGTTTTTATCGAGGATGTAAGGATGTGTAACGGTAGGAAGAGAGGAAAGTGCTTGGTTCTCAATGAATGTCGGTTTGCTGCAGGGGTGCGTGATGTCTCCATGGTTGATTAATTTTGCTTATGGATGGAGTTGTTAGGAGGTGAATGCAAGAGTTTTGGAGAGAGGGGTAAGTATGCAGTCTGTTGCGGATGATACAGCTTGGGAAGTGAGTCAGTTGTTGTTCGCTGTTGATCAGCTGCTGGTGGTGAGTCAGCTGAGAAACTGCAGAAGTTGGTGACTGAGTTTGGTAAAGTGTGTGAAAGAAGAAAGCTGAGGGATTTGTGAAAAAGTGCTAGGTATGAGGTTTGTAAAGTTGAAGGGACAAGTCAACTGGGAGGTAAGTTTGAATGGAGAAAAACTGGAGGAAGTAAAGTGTTTTTGATATCTGGGAGTGGATCTGGCAGCGGATGGAACCTTGGGGAAGCGGAGGGGGAAGTGAATCATAGGGTGGGGGAGGGGGCGAAAATCCTGGGAGCCTTGAAGAATGTTTGGAAGTCGAGAACATTATCTCGGAAAGCAAAAAAAATGGGTATGTTTGAAGAATAGTGGTTCCAACAATGTTGTATGGTTGCGAGGCGTGGCTATGGATAGAGTTGTGCGCAGGAGGGTGGATGTGCTGGAAACGAGATGTTTGAGGACAATATGTGGTGTGAGGTGGTTTGATCGAGTAAGTAATGCAAGGGTAAGAGAGGTGTGTGGAAATAAAAGAGCGTGGTTGAGAGACCGAAGAGGGTGTTTTGAAATGGTTTGGGCACATGGAGAGAATGAGTGACGAAAAGATTGACCAAGAGGATATATGTGTCAGAGGTGGAGGGAACGAGGAGAAGTGGGAGACCAAATTGGAGGTGAAAAGACGGAGGTGGATTCAGTGGAAAAGATTTTCAGTGATCAGGGCCTGAATCATGCAGGAGGGTGAAAGGCTTGCAAGGAATAGAGTGAATTGGATCGATGTGGTATACCGGGGTTGATGTGCTGTCAATGGATTGAACCAGGGCATGCATGTGAAGCGTCTAGGGTAAACCATGGAAAGTTCTGTGGGGCCTGGATGTGGAAAGGGAGCTGTGGTTTCGGGCATTATTGCATTACAGCTTGAGACTGAGTGTGAACGAATGGGGCCTTTGTTGTCTTTTCCTAGCGCTACCTTGCACAATGAGGTGGGTAGGGGGATGTTATTCCATGTGTGGCGATGTGGGGTGGCGATGGGAATGAATAAAGGCAGACAGTGTGAATTGCGTGCGTGTATATATGTATGTGTCTGTGTGTGTATATATATGTGTACATTGAGATGTATGGGTATGTATATTTGCGTGTGTGGACATGTAAGTATATACATGTGTATGGGGGTGGGTTGGGCCATTTCTTTCGTCTGTTTCCTTGAGCTACCTCGCAAACGCGGAGACAGCGACAAAAGAAAAAAAAATAAATATAAATATATATATAAGTAGGTACAGTAGGGTTGAGGGTCAAGTCAATTGGGAGGTAAGTTTGAATGGAGAAAAACTGGAGGAAGTAAAGTGTTTTAGATACCTGGAGTGGATCTGGCAGCGGATGGAACCATGGAAGTGGAAGTGAATCATAGGGTGGGGGAGGGGGCGAAAATCCTGGGAGCCTTGAAGAATGTGTGGAGGTCGAGGAACATTTATCTCGGAAAGCAAAAATGGCTATGTTTGAAGGAATAGTGGTTCCAACAATGTTGTATGGTTGCGAGGCGTGGCTATGGATAGAGTTGTGCGCAGGAGGGTGGATGTGCTGGAAACGAGATGTTTGAGGACAATGTGTGGTGTGAGGTGGTTTGATCGAGTAAGTAATATAAGGTAAGAGAGATGTGTGGAAATAAAAAGAGTGTGGTTGAGAGAGCAGAAGAGGGTGTTTTGAAATGGTTTGGGCACATGGAGAGAATGAGTGACGAAAAGATTGACCAAGAGGATATATGTGTCGGAGGTGGATGGAACGGGAGAAGTGGGAGACCAAATTGGAGGTGGAAAGATGGAGTGAAAAAGATTTTGAGTGATCGGGGCCTGAACATGCAGGAGGGTGAAAGGTGGGCAAGGAATAGAGTGAATTGGATCGATGTGGTATACCGGGGTTGATGTGCTGTCAATGGATTGAACCAGGGCATGCATGTGAAGCGTCTAGGGTAAACCATGGAAAGTTGTGTGGGGCCTGGATGTGGAAAGGGAGCTGTGGTTTCGGGCATTATTGCATTACAGCTTGAGACTGAGTGTGAACGAATGGGGCCTTTGTTGTCTTTTCCTAGAGCTACCTCGCTTACATGAGGGGGAGGGGGATGGTATTCCATGTGTGGCGGGGGGGGGTGGGGTCGATGGGAATGAATAAAGGCAGACAGTGTGAATTGTGTGCATGGTTATATATGTATGTGTCTGTGTGTGTATATATATGTGTACATTGAGATGTATAGGTATGTATATTTGCGTGTGTGGACATGTAAGTATATACATGTGTATGGGGGTGGGTTGGGCCATTTCTTTCGTCTGTTTCCTTGAGCTACCTCGCAAACGCGGAGACAGCGACAATGCAAAATATATAAAATAAATAAATATATTTATATCCTCCCTGGGGATTGGGGAGAAAGAATACTTCCCACGTATTACCTGCGTCGTAGAAGGCGACTAAAAGGGGAGGGAGCGGGGGCTGGAAATCCTCCACTTGTTTTTTTTTTTTTTTCTTTCCCTAAAGACTAACATAGAAAGGGTCCAAGGTGGGAATCCCTCAAAGGCCCATCCCTCTGTTCCTAACGCTATATTGCTAATGCGGGAAATGGCGAATAGTATGAAAGAAAGAAAAGATATATATTGCAAGGAAGTAGTGCAAATGACTGGAGACATATAAAAGGAAGCAGCAGAGTTTAAGAGAAAGGTGCAAGAGTGAAAAGAGGCAAATGAGAGTTGGGGTGAGAAAATCTCATTAAATATTAGAGAGAATAAAAAGATGTTTTGGAAGGAGGTAAATAAAGTGCATAAGACTAGAGAAGAAATGGGAATATCGGTGAAGCGGAGCAAATGGGAGGTAATAACAAGTAGTGATGAAGTGAGGAGGAGTTATTTTTTGAAGTTTGTTGAATGTGCTTGATGATAGAATGGCAATATATAGGGTGTTTTTGTCGGGGTGGTGTGTGAAATGAGAGGCTCTGGGAGAATGGTTTGCGGAAGATGAAAGCTGGCAAGGCGGCAGGTTTGAATGGTATTGCAGAGGAATTTATTAAAAAAAAAAAAGGGGGGGGGTGACTGTGTTTGTCGAATTGGTTGGTTAAGGAAATTCAATGTATGTATGGATCATGATGAAGTGCCTGAGGATTGAGGAATGCAGCACAGTGTCACTGTCAAAAAAAAGGCAAAGGGGATAAAGGTGAGTGCTCAAATTACAGAGGTACAAGTTTGTTGAGTATTCCTGGGAAATTATATGGGAGGGTATTGATTGAGAGGGTGAAAGCATGTAAAGAGCATCAGATTGGGGAAGAGCAGTGTGGTTTCAGAGGTGGTAAAGGATGTGTGGATCAGGTGTTTGCTTTGAAGAATGTATGTTAGAAATTACTTAGAAAAAATCAAAATGATTCGGTAAAATGTATTATTTTATGGATCCTGGAAAAAAAAGGGCATAATGAATAGAAGTTTTTGTGATAAGAGATCGCTGTGGAAGGTATTAAGAATATATGGTGTGGGAAGCAAATTTTGGCATATAAGCAGAGAAAAGTTTTTTTTCGTGGATGTAAGGCAATGTGTACGAGTAGAAGATAAGGAAATGGCTTGGTTCTCCAATGAATGGTTCCGGTTTTTGGCTTGCAGGGTGCTGAATGTTTCCGCCATGTGTTTGTTTATTTGCTTTAATGGATGGAGTTGTTAGGGAGGTGAATGCAAGAGTTTTGGAGAGAGGGGTAAGTATGCAGTCTGTTGCGGATGATACAGCTTGGGAAGTGAGTCAGTTGTTGTTCGCTGTTGATACAGCGCTGGTGGCTGATTCAGCTGAGAAACTGCAGAAGTTGGTGACTGAGTTTGGTAAAGTGTGTGAAAGAAGAAAGCTGAGAGTAAATGTGAATAAGAGCAAGGTTATTAGGTAGAGTAAAGTTGAGGGACAAGTCAACTGGGAGGTAAGTTTGAATGGAGAAAAACTGGAGGAAGTAAAGTGTTTTTGATATCTGGGAGTGGATCTGGCAGCGGATGGAACCATGGAAGCGGAAGTGAATCATAGGGTGGGGGAGGGGGCGAAAATTCTGGAGCCTTGAAGAATGTTTGGAAGTCGAGAACATTATCTCGGAAAGCAAAAATGGGTATGTTTGAAGGAATAGTGGTTCCAACAATGTTGTATGGTTGCGAGGCGTGGGCTATGGATAGAGTTGTGCGCAGGAGGGTGGATGTGCTGGAAACGAGATGTTTGAGGACAATATGTGGTGTGAGGTGGTTTGATCGAGTAAGTAATGCAAGGGTAAGAGAGGTGTGTGGAAATAAAAAGAGCGTGGTTGAGAGACCAGAAGAGGGTGTTTTGAAATGGTTTGGGCACATGGAGAGAATGAGTGACGAAAGATTGACCAAGAGGATATATGTGTCAGAGGTGGAGGGAACGAGGAGAAGTGGGAGACCAAATTGGAGGTGAAAAGACGGAGTGAAAAAGATTTTCAGTGATCAGGGCCTGAACATGCAGGAGGGTGAAAGGCATGCAAGGAATAGAGTGAATTGGAACGATGTGGTATACCGGGGTTGATGTGCTGTCAATGGATTGAACCAGGGCATGCATGTGAAGCGTCTAGGGTAAACCATGGAAAGTTCTGTGGGGCCTGGATGTGGAAAGAGAGCTGTGGTTTCGGTGCATTATTACATGACAGCTAGAGACTGAGTGTGAACGAATGGGGCCTTTGTTGTCTTTTCCTAGCGCTACCTTGCACACATGAGGTGGGTAGGGGGATGTTATTCCATGTGTGGCGAGGTGGCGATGGGAATGAATAAAGGCAGACAGTGTGAATTGCGTGCGTGTATATATGTATGTGTCTGTGTGTGTATATATATGTGTACATTGAGATGTATGGGTATGTATATTTGCGTGTGTGGACGTATATGTATATATATGTGTATGGGGGTGGGTTGGGCCATTTCTTTTTCTGTTTCCTTGTGCTACCTCGCAAATGCGGGAGACAGCGACAAAAGAAAAAAAAATAAATATAAATATATATATAATTAGGTACAGTAGGGTTGAGGGTCAAGTCAATTGGGAGGTAAGTTTGAATGGAGAAAAACTGGAGGAAGTAAAGTGTTTTAGATACCTGGGAGTGGATCTGGCAGTGGATGGAACCATGGAAGTGGAAGTGAATCATAGAGTGGGGGAGGGGGCGAAAATCCTGGGAGCCTTGAAGAATGTGTGGAGGTCGAGAACATTATCTCGGAAAGCAAAAATGGCTATGTTTGAAGGAATAGTGGTTCCAACAATGTTGTATGGTTGCAAGGCGTGGGCTATGGATAGAGTTGTGCGCAGGAGGGTGGATGTGTTGGAAATGAGATGTTTGAGGACAATGTGTGGTGTGAGGTGGTTTGATCGAGTAAGTAATATAAGGGTAAGAGAGATGTGTGGAAATAAAAAGAGTGTGGTTGAGAGAGCAGAAGAGGGTGTTTTGAAATGGTTTGGGCACATGGAGAGAATGAGTGAGGAAAGATTGACCAAGAGGATATATGTGTCGGAGGTGGATGGAACGAGGAGAAGTGGGAGACCAAATTGGAGGTGGAAAGATGGAGTGAAAAAGATTTTGAGTGATCGGGGCCTGAACATGCAGGAGGGTGAAAGGTGGGCAAGGAATAGAGTGAATTGGATCGATGTGGTATACCGGGGTTGACGTGCTGTCAGTGGATTGAATCAGGGCATGTGAAGTGTCTGGGGTAAACCATGGAAAGTTGTGTGGGGCCTGGATGTGGAAAGGGAGCTGTGGTTTCGGGCATTATTGCATTACAGCTTGAGACTGAGTGTGAACGAATGGGGCCTTTGTTGTCTTTTCCTAGAGCTACCTCGCTTACATGAGGGGGGAGGGGGATGGTATTCCATGTGTGGCGGGGTGGCGATGGGAATGAATAAAGGCAGACAGTGTGAATTGTGTGCATGGTTATATATGTATGTGTCTGTGTGTGTATATATATGTGTACATTGAGATGTATAGGTATGTATATTTGCGTGTGTGGACATGTAAGTATATACATGTGTATGGGGGTGGGTTGGGCCATTTCTTTCGTCTGTTTCCTTGAGCTACCTCGCAAACGCGGGAGACAGCGACAATGCAAAATATATAAAATAAATAAATAATTTATATCCTCCCTGGGGATTGGGGAGAAAGAATACTTCCCACGTATTACCTGCGTGTCGTAGAAGGCGACTAAAAGGGGAGGGAGCGGGGGGCTGGAAATCCTTCCCTCTTGTTTTTTTTTTTTTTTCCCTAAAGAAGGAACAGAGAAAGGGGCCAGGTGAGGATATTCCCTCAAAGGCCCAGTCCTCTGTTCCTAACGCTATATTGCTAATGCGGGAAATGGCGAATAGTATGAAAGAAAGAAAAGATATATATTGCAAGGAAGTAGTGCAAATGACTGGAGACATATAAAAGGAAGCAGCAGGAGGTTAAGAGAAAGGTGCAAGAGGTGAAAAAGAGGGCAAATGAGAGTTGGGGTGAGAAAATCTCATTAAATATTAGAGAGAATAAAAAGATGTTTTGGAAGGAGGTAAATAAAGTGCATAAGACTAGAGAAGAAATGGGAATATCGGTGAAGCGGGCAAATGGGGAGGTAATAACAAGTAGTGATGAAGTGAGGAGGAGTTAATATTTTGAAGGTTTGTTGAATGTGCTTGATGATAGAATGGCAATATATAGGGTGTTTTTGTCGGGGTGGTGTGTGAAATGAGAGGCTCTGGGAGAATGGTTTGCGGAAGATGAAAGCTGGCAAGGCGGCAGGTTTGAATGGTATTGCAGAGGAATTTATTAAAAAAAAAAAAGGGGGGGGTGACTGTGTTGTTGATTGGTTGGTAAGGATATTCAATGTATGTATGGATCATGATGAAGTGCCTGAGGATTGGAGGAATGCATGCACAGTGTCACTGTACAAAGGCAAAGGGGATAAAGGTGAGTGTTCAAATTAAGAGGCATACACTTGTTGAGTATTCCTGGGAAATTATATGGGAGGGTATTGATTGAGAGGGTGAAAGCATGTACAGAGCATCAGATTGGGGAAGAGCAGTGTGGTTTCAGAAGTGGGAGAGGATGTATGAATCAGGTGCTTGCTTTGAAGAATGTATGTGAGAAATACTTAGAGAAACAGATGGATCTGTATGTAGCATTTATGGATCTGGAGAAGGCATATGATAGGGTGGATAGAGATGCTTTGTGGAAGGTTTTAAGAGTATATGGTGTGGAGTTAAGTTGCTAGAAGCAGTAAAAAGTTTTTACCAAGCATGTAAGGTATGTGTACGAGCAGGAAGAGAGGAAAATGATTGGTTCCCAGTGAATGTCGGTCTGTGGCAGGGGTGTGTGATGTCTCCATGGTTGATTAATTTGTTTATGGATGGGTTTGTTAGGGAGGTGAATGCAAGAGTTTTGGAGAGAGGGGCAAGTATGCAGTCTGTTATGGATGAAAGGGCTTGGGAAGTGAGTCAGGTGGTGTTCACTGATGATACAGTGCTGGTGGCTGATTCAGGTGAGAAACTGCAGAAGTTTGTGACTGAGTTTGGTAAAGTATGTGAAAGAAAGTTGAGACTAAATGTGAATAAGAGCAAGGTTATCAGGTTCAGGAGGGTTGAGGAACAAGTAAGGTGAAATGTAAGTTTGAGTGAAGAAAAACTGGAGGAAGCGAAGTGTTTTAGATATCTGGGGCTGGACTTAGCAGTGGACGGAACCACTGAAGCTGAAGTGAGTCACAGGGTGGGGGAGGGGTCAAAGTTCTGGGAGCAATGAAGAATAAGTGGAGGGATAGATTATCTTGGGGAACAAAAATGGGTATGGTTGAAGGAATAGTAGTTCCAACAATGCAATATGGTTGCGATGCATGGGCTATAGATAGGGTTGTACAGAGGACAGTGGATGTGTTGGAAATGAAATGTTTGAGGATAATATGTGGTGTGAGGTGGTTTCATCGAATAAGAAACGAGAGGGTAAGTGAGATGTGTGATAATAAAAAGAGTGTGGTTGAAAGAGCATAAGAGAGCATATGGTTTGGACATATGGAGAGAATGACTGAGGAAATATTGACAATGAGGATGTATGTGTCAGAGGGGAGGGAACAACGAGAAGCGGGAGATGAAACTGGAGGTGGAAGAGTGGAGTGAAAAATATTTTGAGCGATCAGGCCCTGAACACACAGGAGGATGAAAGGCGTGTAAGGAATAGAGTGAAGTGGAACGATGTGGTATATGGGGTTGACATGCTGTCAACTGACTGAACCAGGGCATGTAAATCATCTGAGGTAAACCATGGAAAGGTCTGTGGGGCCTGGATGTGGATAGTGAGCTGTGGTTCCAGTGCATTACATATGACATCTAGAGACAGTGTGAACAAATGTGGCCTTTTTCATCTTTTCCTGGCGCTACCTCGCTGAAGGGGGGGAGGGGGTAGAATGTTATTTCCTGTGTGGCAGGGTAGCAACAGAATGGATAAAGGCAAGCAAGTATGAACTTGTACATGTGCATATATGTTATGCCTGTGTATGTATGTGTAAGTATATACTGATATCTATATGTATGTATTTGTGCATGTCTTATCCCTGGGGATAGGGGGAGAAAGAATACTTCCTACGTATTTCCTGCGTGTTGTAGAAGGCAACTAAAAGGGGAGGGAGTGGGGTGTTGGAAATCTTCTCCCTCTCATTTTTAATTTTTCAAAAGAAGGAATAGAGAAGGGGGCCAAGTAA
This sequence comes from Panulirus ornatus, assembly GCF_036320965.1. NCBI lineage: Eukaryota > Metazoa > Arthropoda > Malacostraca > Decapoda > Palinuridae > Panulirus > Panulirus ornatus. The sequence goes on from NC_092233.1 coordinate 49,839,887, forward strand.
GGATATTCCCCAAAAGGCTCAGTCCTCTGTACTGAACACTACCTCTCTAATGCAGGAAATGGCGAATAGCATGAAAAAAAAAGTGTATGTATGGGCATTTATGTTTATATATATGTACATGAATGGATGGGCCATGTTTCGTCTGTTTCCTGGCGCTACATCGCTAATGTGGGAAACAGCGATTAAGTATAATCATAAAAAAATATATCAGAATCAAGCATGAGCATATCAAATACAAGAAAGAAGAGCACTCCAAAATTGGTTATTATTAAAGATACACTGCTACATGAAACAGGTTAATAATCTGAGCACTAAAGTTTTTAATGAGTACCTTTTGCGACTTACCTGCATTTATCCGGCTCAGTAACCGAAACTAATTCAGAAGTTGCCCCACAATGAAGGGTTACCTGTTGAAGAATAAAATGCTATCATCATATGAGAAACACAAAATTGTAAATGAACAGTTTGATGACAAAATTAGGTAGCCCTTTTCTTAACAAAGCACTGTGTGATACATACAAATTTACAGTACATCAACAGTGCCAATTTCAATCTGTTTTGCTTAACCATAAAGTGTACACTGTATTCCTACATAATATCATACACTGCTTGATTCAAAGGCAGGCTAATATCATACTCTGCTTGATTTAAAGATAGACAATAAAGATATCTCTAACATTCAATTATTCTTAATAAATAAGTGTACACCAAAAATGCCCCTATTTTCGTCTTAATTCACTGGCCAGTGATTCAAGTTAAAATACAGACCACTGCAAAAGATGACAAAAGTCAATGGCATATAAAAAATAATGTGAAAAGCTTGCATGGTCAGCCAACACTTTCCCCATCAGAAAATGGCCTTGGGAACCCAGATAGTCTTGCAAATGAGCAATAACCCTCTCACTTCTCACACCATTTCCACCAAAACACCCTATATCTGCCACTTTATCATCAAACACATTCAACAAACCTTCAAAATACTCACTCCATCTCCTTCTCACTTCACCACTACTTGTTATTACCTTCCCAATAGCACCCTTCACCAATCTTTCCTTTTGTTTTCTTGTCTTATGCACTTTATTTACCTCCTTCCAAAACATCTTTTTATTCTCCCTAAAATTTAACGATAATCTCTCACCCTAACTATCATTTGCCCTCTCTTTCACCTCTAGCTCCTTTCTCTTCACCTCCTGCCTCCTTCTTTTATACATTTCCCGGTCATTTGCACTATTTCCCTGTAAAAATTGTCCAAACACCTCTCTCTTCTCTTTCATTAACAATCTTACTTCTTCATCCCACCACTCACTACCCTTTCTAATCTGCCCACCTCCCACCTTTCTCATGCCACAAGCATCTTTTGCGCAAACCATCATTGCTTCCCTAAATACATCCCATTCCTCCCCCATTGACCTTATGTCATTTGCTCTCACCTTTTTCTATTCTGCACTCGTAATATTTCCTCACACAAGTCTCCTTTCCAAGCTCACTTACCCTCACCACTCTCTTCACCCCAACATTCTCTCTTCTTTTCTGAAAACCTCTACAAATCTTCATTTTTGCCTCCACAAGATAATGATCAGACATTCCTCCAGTTGCCCCTCTCAGCACATTAACATCCAAAAGTCTCTCTTCCACGCGCCTATCAACCAACACGTAATCCAATAAGCTCTCTGGCCATCCCTCCTACTTACGTGCATAAATTTATATATATCTCTCTTTTTAAACCAGTTATTCCCAATAACCAGTCCTTTTTCAGCACACAAAAACCACAAGCTCTTCACCATTTCCATTTATAACATTGAACACCCCATGTACACCAATTATACCCTCAACTGCCACATTACTCACCTTTGCATTCAAATAACCCATCACTATAACTCGGTCTCGTGCATCAAAGCTGCTAACACACTCACTCAGTTGCTCCTAAAACACTTTCCTCTCATGATCTTTCTTCTCATGGCCAGCTGCATAGGCACCAATAATCACCCGTCTCTCTCCATCCACTTTCAGTTTTACCCATATCAATCTAGAGTTTACTTTCTTACACTATCACATATTCCCACAACTCCTGCTTCAAGAGTAGTGCTAATTTTTCCTTTGCTCTTGATCTCTCACCAACCCCTGACTTTACTCCCAAGAAGTAAGAGAGGAAATTATTCAAAGTACCATGTTACTGAACTACATTATGTGGAAAAATTTTTAACTTAAAACAGTATGTTTAACAGCATTGCTTTCAACTAGTGTTTTCAAAAGTGGTTTTTGACGAATGAAATAAAATATAATGAAAAACCCATTACCAACCTTAGTGGCACGATGCATTCCATTTCCACAAAAACTACCTTCAATCATGTTCATCATTTCAAATCTGTTGTCTTTGATAACCCAGTCAGCCCAGACCCTGTGGATAAAGACTTTTGAAAAAAAATTGTATAAAAACATTCACAAAACTAATCAAAGTACAATGGTATGATCAGTGGGTGGAATAAACTCTACAAGACTTTTTCAAAACCACTACTACTCTTGGCGACTGTATAAGGAAAATTAAAACTAAACTATTCTACTTACAGTTCAACTAGTAATGAGATACATGAAAATACTATCTTTTCATTCTTTAATTAAGTTCATGGCTGAGAAAAACATTTTGAAAAAGGTTAACCCTTTCACTGTAGCTGGTAAATACTAGGTCTCTCCTTTGTACTTACTGTGGGTGTTACACATATGAATCTTGCATTTTAAAATTCTTGCATGAGATGTTTTGTCCAGATACTTATGGTCAATGATGGCTTTTAACATTCTACAATATGCTGCCTTACAGCAGTCAATTATATAACTTTAATAAGAAAAAGTATCCTTCAACACAAAATGTTGCTTATGGAAATATTTCTACCATAAACCATAGTAAATGTTCATCCAAAATCTATCTACCTCTCTATATCTCTGATGCCACAGCAATAAAGTCTTCATAACTAGTGAAATCTAGTGCCACTTCTTAGCCTTTAGTGCCTCACTTTTAAATTGCCACTAGCAAAGAGCAAGTCAAGTGCCTAATGCTCCTGCCTAAGGTTCCAAAATATATCACCACACAATTTGCTAGGTGCTAATACAAACTGTGATGCATACTATGGCACTGGTGAAATGGAAACATGAACTGCTTAAATAACAATAAGAAAACATTAATATGATCGTACATCTGCAGCAATGACCACACACACACTCTCTTTAACTGCATAGATGCTGTTTGGATTGGTGCTGTCAGATGAGTTATACATTTCTGTAATCAGGGGGTATGTACTCCATTCATTGTTAGGAAAATTCAAATCATTATCATTTTTCAAAGTTTTGAAACCACTGACACAGGGAAAGAGTGCTGGCCCTTAAGTCTCCCACAGCAAAAAGGAAATGTTTTGCAAGATTTCTACTTTTATTTGTGCACAAGTCAAGTTTATTCTTTCTGGAACAACTTTCAAGGGATGGAAAGCAGGGAGTTGGCTTATATCTATATTAAATTTTTGAATGGGACGAAAATCCTGCAAGACAGAGGGCCAAATGTTATCTTCAACCATAATAGGTAGCTAAGATTCCAATCCTAAACTAAATCACCATATACAGTGCCAGAAGACCAGTTATTTGTAAGCTAAGCATGCACTCCTCATGCTAAGCAATGTCAGCCTTAGCTCAGTCCAGTATACCCTATTGTAGTCTAAGCTGAGCCTCGACTTTCATATCCTAGTTATCTTTCTTCTTGGGTACCATAAGGACTAAACCACACTTAATCCCCAAATTTCACTTTACAAAGAAAGATTTTTATCAACCCTTGTCTTAAATTAACTGCAGTGCTTTTTTTTTTTTTTTATACCTCGTCGCTGTCTCCCGCGTTTGCGAGGTAGCGCAAGGAACCTCGCAAACGCGGGAGACAGCGACGAGGTATAAAAAAAAAAAAAAAAAAAAAAAAAAGCACTGCAGTTAATTTTATTTCTATACCCAACTGTTTATGGCAGTACAAAGCAGCCTGGCTGAAGATTGTTCCTATTAAGTCTGGCAAAACCGTTGGTAATATTTCTGTAGTTGTTGTTGTTGTACTGATAGTGTCCCATCAGCATGGAATCATAATTGATAGGTTTTCTCATTTCAAAAACAGCTTAATGAGACATAACACTAGTACTAAAGGATGTTGCAAATTGAGTGGACGGCTATAAAAATCATTTACACAGAAAAACTTACGATAAGTAACTTGGGTTTATGCTATTTTCAGGTGGCTGTACATAAAAAAAAGGAAACATCAAAACAGTTAAAACATCATTTCACCATAATATTTTTCTAAGATAATACCCAGTATCTTTATTGCAATGCCTCAAAAACTAGGGTTGACTTACATATGAGACATGGAAATTCAGAATTTCAAGCAAAAAGTCTAGGGTTATCCTAAACACTAGATCAACTATGACTTGAGCATGTTTGGCATCATCCCACCAAAGATATGAAAAAAAAATATCATTGGTACACAAAGTGATGGCATACCCTAGAACACCTTTGTAGGGTTCATAGTAAGCTTGGATGTCTTCTTGGGTGATGTTCTGGAAGGGGCAAAACACATACTCATATCTGAAAGAATAACAATAATATAATCTCTTGGCAATTCATATCTCATTCTTATAGCAATTAGCAAAATGAAAGAGGATTACATGGTAAATTAGATACAAGTACAGCAAACAACATAATGTCTAAGCACCTTGAGACTTGGTGATGGTTGGATAACAGACAAATATGGACTATAGAATGGACTTTAACTGCAGTAATGCAGTTTACAGAAATATTACTTATCAATGAAATTTTACTAAAGAGAAAAGCATAATGTTTTAACAACATGTACTCACTTAAAAGAAAGTTGCATGTATTTTACCTCCTCTGCATAAATTATTCAGAGGAGCTGGAGTGCACTACTAGTCTTGTACCATTCCTATAGAACTTCAGATAGCTAGTTTCTCAAGTTTTGGCTTACTTAGCACTTTACACTCACTTGCAGAGCAGAACCCAGAAAAACTATCCTTCACTATAAAATAACATCTACAGCTGACTCTCCAATATTAATTAATCTTTCATCCTTGCCCTGATGTACCTCGCTAAATCTGCTATGTCACGTCTACTCTTTCTTCAGTGCTGAGCACCTTCCTTTTTTCTCTTTCTATCATTAGCTGTTGAGGAACTTGCCAAAGCTATGGTGAAACACCATGTTAAGACTTCAGTGTCCCAGGATCTGGCTTCTAATGGACCTTTAATCCATTGAGCTAAGTTTTTGATTTAATGGAAAATATGGTGAGGTTTGTAACATAGAAAATGTAGACCAGTATGGTATGGATTTACGGGAATGAGAACAGTATGTAATGGAATAGTCTGTTAGTTCTTTACCTCAGTCTGGGATACTGCATGCCAGGAGAACAAAATGTGAGTTATTTTGATTTTCTAACATTTGAAACCATTGTTCCACATCAACTTGGTTCACTTTTCTTCATGTAACTAACATACCCTGTTCTTTGTGCATATGCAAATAGTTTTACACTGATTTACATTAACTTAATTATGCAATACTCTTTTTTTGTACCTTTACATCTACAAAGATAATCTGAATAGAAATTCAAGATAAAATGTGAGATGTGTGTCCTTGGCCAACACAATAACAAACTCAATGCCTGTATTCTCAGAGAACTATATTTTTAATGGTACAAAGGCCTGTCTTTTTGCAGTAAATTATTGAAGATATGAGTCATATCAGTGTTGCACTTGGTAAGAGATCCAAGAAATACCTCAGCATTGCTGAGAAGCTGAAAATGATTGAGCTTCATGAGCATGGGGAGTATCATGTGCTCCATGCATGCTCCATTTCTGACAAAGAAGTGATTCAAGTGACTCCCAAAGTAGCAGTAGAGCTATTTTCTTCTGATTTCATCAATTCCATGTCCCTTACCCCATTCTAAAGACCAGCATTCCTAATTCTCAATGAGCACTTTAAACTAAGCCTAGCCACTTTGTGAGTTTTTTTCATTGATCAAATAAGTTATTTGCAGATGATTCTCACTCATCAGTAAAGTAAAAATCCCAATCCAGCAAGATTAAACATTTTGTAAGAGAACATTTGTTCTCACTACTACACTGAAAAGCAAGTGCCCTCAAAAACCAGATTTAAATACCTCTCTGTCAGACATACACCCACCTGAAACTACACTACAGAAATTTTGGACTTAAGCTTTCTTTTCAGACCAGCAATCTAAATTCTTCAAAAGTATCTTAAACTAAACCTAGCCATTTTATAATATTTTTTCATTGATTAAAGAAGTTATTGCAGATGATTCTCACTCACACGTATAGTAGAGATCCTAATTAAGCAAAGTAAAATATCTCGTAAGAATGCACTTTTCTCATCAATAAAATGAAGAGCAACTGCCTCCAAAACTAGCTTTAAATACCACTCTAACAAACAAATCCATCTGACACTACAATCTGCAAAAATTTAGTTTTCCCATTCTCATCTGCATTTGGGACACCACCTATCTGTCCAGCATTATAAACACTAACTGAACATATTTCAAGACTCCCCACATCCAAAATGCAACTCCTCACTAAAAACACTGAAGACTTACTCCTCGACTGTCCAATTCTCACCCCACTAAGAGATACACAAATACAGGCAACCTGATCACACCCTTCAAGTTATTAAAAGACACTGATGAAAAGGACAGTGGACAGTTCTCTGAGAGATATAGGGATAAAGCAACCATACACATTGCATGAAATTAAGTAAGAAACTTGCAAATGAGGTAGAGAAATACTTTTATAGTATGAGTGGTGGATGAATGGAACAGATTGAATGAAGACAGTAATGCAGACAGCACACATAATTTCAAGAGGTTGTATGATAGTAAAAGTGTTCAAGAGATGGGGCCCCATGAGTGTAAAACTCCCTACCCATACAATAAAAACAGGTAATTTACAGTCCTGTCCAGGGTTGTGATCTGCTCAAGGATGTATTACTAAGGTTACAGTCTTGTCAAAAAACTTCTCACACATGTGGATTCCAATATTTCTCTCAGGATGTAATTTTTAGATTAGTTCTGCAACATAACATATTACAGCCTTGGAGCTGTAGAAGCCCTTGAAAAAGAGGATCAGGGGCAACTTTGCTCCCAAAAGCTGGCTGCTTATGTTCCCCAACAACTAAATAGACCATACAATACTTGGCAAGCTGCTGTGTCAAATGATTACTGTGAGGCCACTGGCAACTCATGGGTGGGCCATTTTGATAACTGTATCTTTCCCTACATCTCAAAGCTTTAGAACTCTCTACCCTCTTATGTCTTTCCTTATAACAATGACTTAGCTCATTTCAAAGGACAGGTTTATCACTTCCTCCAAAATACATATATGCTTTCCCTTGTCTCTATATCTTTCCTTCTCATTCTCCTTTCTATATTTCAATCAAGGCCCAGCCTTGATGTGAGCTTTTGTCCATGACTGGAGCCTCAAACGTAAAAAGAAGAAAAAACACAATAATGATTCAGAAAACTATGTTCAAATTAATCAACAGAGTAAACTTAAGAAGATGTACTTTTTTGGTATTTGAAAATTTGCATCCACTGTGCACAGAAAATTATTGCAAGTGCCTTACCTAAGGGTTAAAATACTCCAAGACTTCAGCTGACACTAATAAAACATGGGTGAATATTGTAACAGTTAATAATAACCATGAGATAATATGGTAATTATCTATGGAAAAAACACCACTAAAGGGATCATTGAGTATGAACAAAAAAGAAATACTTCAATGAATGGGAATCTGTCAGTATAAGATGTAATTTCTAGAACACTGGCTCATGCATGACAAAGCGTGAAAAAGAAAGTGGAGGTCTGAAATCAATGAAAATTGAGAATGAAATTTATAGACATCCTGTAATATAATAACAGGCTTTTTTCTATGAATCTTTCTAATAATCTTCTTCACAATTCTTTCCCTGTTCCATCTATTCTCTTAATTCTTACATCACATTAGACTATCAATTTCCAATGCTCTTATTTCTACCCATGAAAATACTTTCACATCCACAGAGAGCTGAAACATGTAATTTGTTATTTAAAATTCTTGAACACTTTACCGTCAACTTCTCATTCTCTAAGGCACTTAAGCACACCTCCATCTCTTCTTCCTCACATCCCTCCATTCTACACCTCTACTTTATTACTGACATCCTTCCTTAACATCACACCTCCTAACACTTCTCATCCAAGTGATAATAAACAGTCTGCCAATCTCTTTCAGATATGACACACTCATAATGTGACTGTCAACATTCTTCGACACCAAAGTAATTGAAAATAAAAAGCAACTACGAATGCTTTCACTACATGATGTCATGGTTCAGCCACACTTACAATGACCTCACCTCAGACATTCTCTCACTCATAAAACCATGAAACAACCATGGTGACATTACCCAACTCTAATGTACTTCTAAATCTATTTCAAACCCACCTACTCCTACTACTATTTTACTCAGATGCAAGCATTACCATCAGTGCTCTTATGCACAGGAACTCAAAAGAAATTACTATATAATCTTAGGTTCTAACTTTGAATCTCGATGTTTGAAGCATTTTCCAATCAAGTCCTTCAGGTGATCTGGCCCAGAAAAATTAGCTGGTTTCATCCTTAGCTGCAGTTTCTCCTCTGATTTTGATTCAAACTTTTGCAGGTTGCTGTGGAAATGAAAACATATATGTATACAAAAACAACTTTTGTATTTTCACTAGACATGTTTTTTTAAGTCCTACTGAAAGTATTACAGAGCCAAAAGTTTTTCATACATATTTGCCATTTCCCGCATTAGCAAGATAGCATTAAGTAAAGGTGTACATTGCACAATCAGTTTTCCACAATTTTCATGAGGGTCTTACTTAATGTTCAAATGAATATATATAATTAGCTACAATGTTGACTAATATCTTCCTGTCTCTTCAATGCAGAGTGTGCTATGCAAACCTTCTGTGAAATAATCAAATTGATGATTAGAGAGTAATGCAGTTCCAAAAAAACTATCCGAATTAACCCTTATCATTTACATAACGCAACACATTTAATGATTCTATCAGATAACTCATGTTTCAATAAAATACAGTACATGTAAGCAAGCTGGATTATAGAATACTCAAAATTCTATGAAAGGGAGTGGATAAATGCTTAATTTGGTGACAGGGTGTATCTACTTATGGAATTAATTCAAATCATATCGTTGAAATCACTAAAATTAGCAGCTCTTTATCCCAACTGAAAATTACTTTCAATAATGTTTGATTTGATAAGGTTTCTGGGAATGGTATCAAGTTTTTGTTAGAAGCAAAATATACTGTTAATACAAAAAGAAAAGCCAATACCAACTAAAAAAAATATATATAACGTAACAATCTTGAAAGTGATTGCCAGATGTGTGTAGGAGTCCTATTAATTATGGCAATTCCACTAGGAGTCCTGTCAACTATGGCAATTCCACTAATGTGATTTCTAAAAATTTCTACAACTTAAATTCACCCCATCAGTAGAGTCAACAGATACTAATGAAAGGGATTAAGGTGAGCACTGTAATAATCTGAATTCTTCTGACAAAGGTCCAGTTAAGGGACACTTGAAATAATCCTATAACAAAAAATTTGATTTACAATGATGGTAGAGACTAACATACCAAAAAAGTGATGAAGTACGATTGGGATCATCTTTCCTATCTGATAATTATAAACAGGTCAACATTGGAAAGGAATATGAATGTCTTCGAAAATGTACATCCAATAAACATTACAGTAGGTGAAACCCATGTGAAAATCAGGAGATGCTATGGAAACCTTATCTAACCACCTCAGCAAAATATCTATCATATTTCCAATGTTATTTCAAAATATGTTACTTACGGTATCATATCTACAGCATTTTTCATTGTTGTCTGTTCGTCAAACTATACATATTAATGCATTCCAAAACATAAACACGCTCAAGCACTGATCCTTCACCGTTTGGCAGGAGGCAGCACACGATTATGTCAAAAATATATTATGTTGATGGCAAAATAAAACTGAATTTGGGTAAATCTTGGCCCCCCAAACAAAATTAAACATTTTCAAAGTTCTACCGATATCTATACATATTTCACCTACCTTTAAGAGGTATGTCCCTGTTTGATCTCAATACAGTATTTTCTTAAGAATGTGGATGAAATTAGTACCGACGCATTCCTTTCACATTGTAGGAAAGATTTACAATGGCCTTGCACGATTTAAAAATATTTTCCATTACCCTACAAAAATATATAAGTAATAGAAGAACGGGCAATAATAATTAGGAAAGATGTGGGGTTACTTATACCTCCCCCAGCAGTTAATGTAATACCCCAAGGATGCGCTGAATGTCCATTAATATACATTTCTTCCCAATCCACATCAATATGCACTCGCGTCAAACCCCAAATGAACCTTAACTTTCTGTTTCCTGCTATTTTCAATTAACATTATTAACGTACCACAAGGCTGTTTCTGAATTGCCTCTTACCTGTATGCATTACTTGGCAATTCATTTATCACTTTTAAGGCAACCATTTCACTTCGAGTCCCACAAACAAGACAACAGACAACGACAACTAATATTGAAGAGTTTAATTCAGGCATTGTTGTCTACACTTCTTCCGCTTCTGTTGTATAATATTGTCTATATTATTGGGTTTCCTTCCTTGTCCATCCTCAGCGACAACTTTTACCCAAGGTAAACAAATGTTTCAAAGCTTGAGGAAATAAAAGCTCAGTAACGTGCTTTTAGTAAATTAACCGTAACAGCCAAGTTGAAAATAAATCAAGATCTGCAAGAGTATCTAAGTACAAAAGGCATGTCATGAATCATCAAAAGGCATTGATTGTGGGTATAGCACTATATTTCTACCAATAAGATTACAACATTGGCAGATTGTTTTGTTTACCTTATATTATTATTACCTTAATAGGATGGTTATGGGCCAATAAATCCGGGCAGAAATTTGCCCGGATACAGTTGGCAAACGCGGTATGGTTCAAAACAATATCACATGGCAGTGTCGTCTTTTGAAAAGTAAACAAATAAATTTATTGTGTTTTATCATCAGTGTGCCAAAGGGACTCGTCAAAAGTTTAATAACCCCAGAAGCTTGTCGCCTGCCTGCCGGGACGACATGTTTGAAAATCATTACAGTACTCAACCCTTGAAGCTTTCACCAAAGCTAAACAGGTACTCTGTCTCATCACTATGGATCACTGGCGAAAAGTTAAACTTTGGGGCATGAGGGAAGCAAAGTATCACGTTTTCCATCGGCAGTAAGTACGGTTATAAATAGTTTATTTCTTTCAACCTACGTCTTATTTTTAAATGATTAGGTTCATTGTTTAAGTATATTTTTGCTTGTCTTTCTGTGCTGTTCGTTTGTTGGTCTTAGGTGCAATGCATTCTATTGCTTCAGATATTTTTCTGTATATATGTGAATGTATACTCTGTAGGAATATATGATATCATTTGGTAATATACTTACTTTTACAACGATTACATTAGACCATCTGTCTAACTACGGTTTTGATTCCTTGCTTAGTAATGGGTAAGCCCTCAGTTGTAGGCTTTAAATGATGGGCAACATGTACGCGAGCGACATGGTGAATTTTTAAGTGAATTTATCCACCCCCCTCCCCCCCCGGCACACACACACACACACACACACACACAACCAGGTGAAGTAAATTAACTCATGCAACCTATGATTCTGATTATGTTGGTAACGCACTATGATTCTGAGAGGATACACACCGCTCTGCTTTATTACAGAAATCTACCGTATCCATACAGTAGTTTGTATTCATTGCCTCCTAGGCCAGCCATGCATCTAGCCTCGAAATTTTGATTTCTTTTTTCTTGGTGGGTGGGGGGGAGGGGGCTTAAATGCCCAGTTGTAGTTCAAACAAACATTTCCTCTTTTTTTCTTTAACTTGGAAGTTTAGAGGAGAGGAAGAAGAGCTGAGACAGGAGAAGGGATAGTTTTAAATGGGAGAGAGGACTGAAGTGTGTACATGTGTATGGTGTAGGATTGATGGATGCGGATGATTGTTTGAAGCGCGTTTTTCGTGCCTTATTTATATACCCATGGCAAACTGGGGGTGTGTACTTATTACTAAACTAAGCAAAACATTGTTCATTGTGTGTTTATTGCTGGATGGCTGGAGCCTCCCTGGGAGCTTGAGGTTTCGAGGGAACCAAGGGTGATCCATGTTTGTAGTGTTGTTATCGATTGATTGTACCATCTTTGAGATTCAGTTCTCTTCCATACTTTTGGGGTTGCTTCTCTTATGTATGAACGAACTGATGTCGGTGCGGTTCTACCGTGTTGTCAATGAAGGGGTATTTTCATTTGTGACGAACATAAAGCTTTCTTTTGTATCCTTTGTAACTTCAGCAAGCTTGATGTAAGGGATAGGAACATTGGTACAGATGAGTAAGTTAGGAAAGGTATTAACATGGCCCTGACTAATTCAGTGGCCTGGGGGGCAGAAGCCCCACACTTTGAAAAGCAGGGGGGGCTCAGCCCCCCATTTGGTTTAGACTTACTTGTATAGAGCCGCAGTCTGCTGCATCGTCGCCCTCACTATTGCTCCAGTAAACCTTCCCCCGCCCCACCCACTTTCTAGAAGCTGCCGCCGTCTCTGTAAGTGTAACTTTCGGTTCTCTGGAAGGTGGCACAACCTATACAGACTGGTCAAGGCCATTTTTCCTTGTGTGGATCTCTTGTTAATCTGATCTGTTATTATCATAACCCTTAATGTGAGTGTGTGGCCCAGGAGTCAGCAGCTCTTGTTATACATCATCGTGTTACCTTCTGTGATTATGTCATTTGATCTTATTCTTCCTGGTGCCACTATAGTAAGTTTATTCATGTTTGTTTTCATCTCCCAATCCCTCTCGAATGTGCTTAGTCTGGCTGCCTCTTACTGTACTGAACGAGTCTATTGTGGTCGTAAGGTGTTCCAGACCCGAGTGGCGTCGTAGTCACAGAGGGTCATGCTCATGGCACCAGCTGGTGGGGGGGATGTCGACTGCAAGTTATGAATAATGATGGAGACAGGACACCGCCCAGTGGCACCCCACTAAATTAAGGAAATATGGGTGACGTTGCAAAGTTGATGATGATGATGATGATCAATACAGTTAGTCAACAGTCTTAATGTGATCTTAGGGATGACCAACTGTAGTAATGTGTATCGTTGGCCGACTGTCCACAATGTAGAATTTATTCCATGTCCTCTGGAAACCGAATTTTTTTTCTTTTTTTTTTACCGCAGTCGCGATTGCTCAGCTGTGGTGCTTTTGCCCTTCCGGAAGCCGTATTGATTAGGGTTATAGAATCAGTTGTTTTCAAAGTGTCCTCTTAATTCTAGGTTCATAAGTTAAAAAGTTTCCCTGGGACTTTTTTGAGGAATATGGGGCGGCCGTTCTTTGGGTCTGTCTGTGGCATTCCTGGTTTTGGTACGTTGTATGACTCTCATATGACCCTACCCTACCCCGTGCACATGCCTCTGGTCCCTTCGCCCCTTGTGCTGCTCTCCCTCTGACCATCAGGGCAAGTAGTGTTGGGGGGGGGGTGCTATGCAGGAGACGGGGGAAGGGAGGGGTTTGCATGGGGTGAGGGAGTACGGGGGGTGCACGGGTTTGGGGGTGGGGCTGAGGGGAAGGCAGTGCAAGAGATGGGGGTCAGGGAAGGGAGGTCGTGCAAGTGGTGGGATTGGGTAAGGCTGTTCGGGGGATAGAGGCCGGGGAGGGCGGTGTGTGTGTGTGTGTGTGTGTGTGTGTGTGTGTGTGTGTGTGTATGTGTGTGTGTGTGTGCCTACTTGCTGCCAGTTCAACACCATTGTATACATTACTCTGACATTACCGTCACGTAACATTTCCGCTACCCCCTTCTGAGGTACTGGCGGGGGGTGCCTTGTCCCCCCCCCCTCTCTCTCTCTCTCTCTCTCTCTCTCTCTCTCTCTCTCTCTCTCTCTCTCTCTCTCTCTCTCTCTCTCTCTCTCTCTCTCTCTCAACTTCTGACTCTATATTATTTACTTTTCTCCTCATCTCTCGGTCTGTCCCGTTATATTTTGTTTCCTCCTGTGAGATCCACCTTGTTTGTAAAGTTAATTAGCCAAGTTAGACACACCTGCTGGCTGGTAGACGACTCCAGAGGGAAGGTAACCTCACCTGGCCCTCCCCTACACCTCGGTTGCATCCACCAATTCTTCTCTTTTCTTTAATCACAGAAATTTATTTTAGATATTGCCTTTGGCTCACTTCTACCTTCCAGTCAACATTCATTCTTTCTTACCCATTTCCTCTTTGTGACCTGTATGATCTTCCAGTCCGAAAGTATCTGTGGTTTGTGTCTGTCTGCCATCCTTTTTTCAAATAAATAATTTAGGATTGATTTATTAGGCTCATTGTGTCTGATTTTTTTCGAAAACGTCTCATTTGGAGAACAAGTATGCTCTGTATTTTTCTAAATCTATCATCAGTCAGAGCATAATTTTCTTTCATAGATATCATTCTTCTACAGCTTCACTTAAGTCTGTATACACACATGGTAAAAAGAGTATCTTATTTTTTTGTGGGAAAACAACATGGTATTACGGACGAAGGATTACGAGAAATGTCCATTAGTCTGGGCTCACACTGGTAGCCCCGCCTTCATCATGTTGTAATATATCGAGTGACAGAGACAGTCATTATCATTTGCCTTAATAAGTGTCATATTGGCTTCATATTTCGTTGGATATCACTGTAAAGTGTGACTACCATAATGATTAGAAAATATATCACACATTCAAGCTCAACATCCCTACCCTCACAACGCCAGTCGTATGGGTCATTTCGAAATTCACACACACACACACACACACACACACACACACACACACACACATTCTAGTCTCGACCTTAT
The DNA here is from genome assembly GCF_036320965.1 of Panulirus ornatus. NCBI lineage: Eukaryota > Metazoa > Arthropoda > Malacostraca > Decapoda > Palinuridae > Panulirus > Panulirus ornatus. The sequence goes on from NC_092233.1 coordinate 49,854,901, forward strand.
GCATGATGTGAACAATTTGCAGAATATTTCCTCCGTGTATCGGACCAGCTTTGCAGTCTGTCAGAGTCCTCTAAAAGGTGGTGCAATCCTCCACACTTCCCTCATGACCATGTTGGGTGATGCAATCTTCCACACTTCCCTCATGACCATGTTGGGTGATGCAATCCTCCACACTTCCCTCATGACCATGTTGGGTGATGCAATCCTCCACACTTCCCTCATGACCATGTTGGGTGATGCAATCCTCCACACTTCCCTTATGACCATGTTGGGTGATGTAATCCTCCACACTTCCCTCATGACCATGTTGGGTGATGCAATCCTCCACACTTCCCTTATGACCATGTTGGGTGATGCAATCCTCCACACTTCCCTCTATGACCATGTTGGGTGATGTAATCCTCCACACTTCCCTCATGACCATGTTGGGTGATGTAATCCTCCACACTTCCCTCATGACCATGTTGGGTGATGCAATCCTCCACACTTCCCTCATGACCATGTTGGGTGATGCAATCCTCCACACTTCCCTCATGACCATGTTGGGTGATGCAATCCTCCACACTTCCCTCATGACCATGTTGGGTGATGCAATCCTCCACACTTCCCTCATGACCATGTTGGGTGATGTAATCCTCCACACTTCCCTCATGACCATGTTGGGTGATGTAATCCTCCACACTTCCATCATGACCATGTTGGGTGATGTAATCCTCCACACTTCCCTCATGACCATGTTGGGTGATGCAATCCTCCACACTTCCCTCATGACCATGTTGGGTGATGCAATCCTCCACACTTCCCTCATGACCATGTTGGGTGATGCAATCCTCCACACTTCCCTTATGACCATGTTGGGTGATGCAATCCTCCACACTTCCCTCATGACCATGTTGGGTGATGTAATCCTCCACACTTCCCTCATGACCATGTTGGGTGATGCAATCCTCCACACTTCCCTCATGACCATGTTGGGTGATGAATCCTCCACACTTCCCTCATGACCATGTTGGGTGATGTAATCCTCCACACTTCCCTCATGACCATGTTGGGTGATGTAATCCTCCACACTTCCCTCATGACCATGTTGGGGTGATGTATCCTCCACACTTCCCTCATGCCATGTTGGGTGATGTAATCCTCCACACTCCCTCATACCATGTTGGGTGATGCAATCCTCCACACTTCCCTTATGACCATGTTGGTGATGCAATCCTCCACACTTCCCTCATGACCATGTTGGGTGATGTAATCCTCCACACTTCCCTCATGACCATGTTGGGTGATGTAATCCTCCACACTTCCCTCATGACCATGTTGGGTGATGTAATCCTCCACACTTCCTCATGACATGTTGGTGATGCAATCCTCCACATTCCGTCTATGACCATGTTGTGGTGATGCAATCCTCCACACTTCCTTATGGACATGTTGGGTGTGTCTAATCTCACATCTTCCCTATGACCAGTTGGGTGTTCATCCTCCACACTTCCCTCATGACCATGTTGGGTGATGTAATCCTCCACACTTCCCTCATGACCATGTTGGGTGATGTAATCCTCCACACTTCCCTCATGACCATGTTGGGTGATGCAATCCTCCACACTTCCCTCATGACCATGTTGGGTGATGCAATCCTCCACACTTCCCTTATGACCATGTTGGGTGATGCAATCCTCCACACTTCCCTCATGACCATGTTGGGTGATGTCATCCTCCACACTTCCCTCATGACCATGTTGGGTGATGTTATCCTCGACATTTCCCTCATGACCATGTTGGGTGATGCAATCCTCCACACTTCCCTCATGACCATGTTGGGTGATGTTATCCTCGACATTTCCCTCATGGCCATGTTGGGTGATGTAATCCTTCACACTTCCCTTATAACCATGTTGGGTGATGCAATCCTCCACACTTCCCTCATGACCATGTTGGGTGATGCAATCCTCCACACTTCCCTCATGACCATGTTGGGTGATGCAATCCTCCACACTTCCCTCATGACCATGTTGGGTGATGTAATCCTCCACACTTCCCTCATGACCATGTTGGGTGATGTAATCCTCCACACTTCCCTCATGACCATGTTGGGTGATGCAATCCTCCACCCTTCCCTCATGACCATGTTGGGTGATGTTATCCTCGACATTTCCCTCATGGCCATGTTGGGTGATGTAATCCTCCACACTTCCCTCATGACCATGTTGGGTGATGTAATC